>NC_090334.1:30628070-30928070 GCF_035084215.1 Heptranchias perlo | reverse complement strand
CAGAAAGCGTGTAGCAATGTGGAAGTCAGACACAGAGGATGAGAATCCCCTTTTTTAATTTTGGCGTTAGCCAGTTTCAGAAATTTGATGTCCGTAAAGTGAGAGTAGCCTACTAACACAGATAGTGTGGTGTGCTTCATTATTTTCTACATTACAAGAAGCATTGTGTGATAAATTGGAATTCACTGTAAACCTTATCAACTTTGTTTACATATTACACATAAAATAAAACACGACTTGGTTTACTCTTGACCTCATCTCACTTTAGTGTGCATCAATTCAACTTCTGGAAGACAGGAGAAATGCATGTTGGGGCATGTGCAAGATTATTGTCCAGTACACAGAACAAGAGGTTTCATTGTTATAATGCTATCGTATGACTAGGCATTGGATAGTAACATCTGGGTGTAAGGAACAAGGGGTCCACTAATGGAAGAAACCGGTGATGCTAAACCCAAGAGATTATCTAGTGCAGATCCAAAATTTGTAACAAGAGGTGAAGTGATTTTGAGATTCTTGGCAGTATTGAAAGGCAGCTGAAGGCTCTAACATTGGAGGATGGGGTTGGGCACAGAAGGTCAGAGTCAGAGGAGCAAAGGAAGGGACATAATGTTGGAGGAGGTTTCAGAGATAGAATGGGGAAAGGCCATGGTTGGACTTGAAGAAGAGGACAAGGATTTAAAATTCAATGTGAGTGGGATAGGTTATAGGCATGTGAATTTTGAACAAGTTTGAGTTTATGGAGGATGGGAAGCTAACATGGAGGATATCGGAGAAAAATTGAGGCTAGAGATAACAAATGCACGGATAAAGGTGTGAGTGGGAGTGCAGGTGAGGTAGGGGCAGAGGCAGATGATGTTGCAGTTTTGGTGATGTGAAAGATGTGGGGTTTGAAGCTCAGCTCTAGGTTGAACAGAACACCAAAGTTGCAATACCCCTTTCATGAGTAATGAGGACCAATTTTCTGCAGCCAACAGACAGGAGCATTTAAATCCAGTACAAATACACAGGAATGACAATAATAACACTCGATGTCATTTTCCAGGCCTAACGCTGGTTGAATGCCTGGGTAACAGAACACCCATGGAAACTGGGCGTTAGGCATTGCTAGGCTGCAGCTTCAGATCAGAGGTATGTCAATTTCACCAGATCTTACGTGCAGAAGGACTATACTGTGTGGCAAGGGTGGTGATTTGACTGCTGTTTCTGATCACAGCAAGAAGCACAAAATTCTGCTTCCACTTTATGATGGTCCTGCAACAGTGCGCAACTTCCAGCCTCTTACTGGGAGCAGCACTGAATCCGAGATGCTTGTTCCATCAGTGATCCCCCATTTAAATTAGTTGGACCCAGAAATACAACCAGGTTCAGCAGAGGTCAGGTTGGGCACGTGCGGGAAGCACGCTACCCGACTTATGTTGGACACGGTAGACAAGGATTAATGTTTTATTATATACACTGAGGATCAGATATGCCATGTGATATAAAGCACTGTTTTTTTCCTAGACCTGTGGAGTATTTTGGTAGTTGGTATTAAGGACAGCATTTCATTGCATAATTTAGTTTGGTGCATACATTTGCTAAGTTTGTTATGAAAGGACGGCCAAAGCATTTCATCTCATAGTTACCAATTACAAAGGCCAAATTAATAACGTGGTACTATCATTGCTTGACAACATGAAACATATTAAAGCCTTGTTGGCACATACATTCTTATTATTCCTGGGTACCTTATATGTTACAGAAACCCTGAAGCAATAGTACAGGTGGAACAATAGAAGCCTTTAAGCCCATACACAATTGATTATATAAACCACTGATTTACAAATGTTGGTGCAGCTACACATTGAGCTCAATTTTCAAAGTAAAAAACGGGGGGAGGGGGGCATTGAAAATTGACACCATTTCAGTCCCGCCCCCAGCCCACCCATTTCCGGTTTTTACCGGGGCGGGACGAGGGGCTGGTCGGCCTTAAAACTTTTCAAGGAGGCTTCAGGCCTCCATTTTTCTCCAATTCCCGATTTCAACCCCGGGGGGCCGGGCCTTCTGTTTTACACCTCGTGAAAGGAGGCGAGAAGGCCCGAGACTAACAGGTAGGTGCCTAGAAAGGCACAGCTTGTGGGCCCAGAGGAGCAGGAGTGCTTCCCCCAGGCCCAACAAGCCTACCTGCACTGATCCCCCAACGATCACGGACCCCAGACCCCTGATTGCAGACCCCGATCCTCCCCCCCACTCTGATCCTCCCACCCCCAAACCCAATCCTCCAACCCCCAACCCTCCCCCTCAACAATCGTGGATCCCCATGATGATTCCCCCGGATCCCGATTCTCCCCCTCCGACCCCGATCCCCTGACCCCTATCCTCCCCCCACTCCAATCCTTCCATCCCCAAACCCGATCCTCCAACCCCCAACCCTTCCCCTCAACGATAGTGGACCCCCCGCAATGACCCCCCCCCCGATCCAGACATCCCATCCGTGGCTGACCCTTGATCCCTCCCCCATGACTCGCGACCCCCGTGTCCACCCATGCCCTGTGCCCACCCGTGGCCCCCCAAGCCCCATCCATACAAATAAAGACTTATCTGAAGACATCCTCTCCCTGGCTGGTCTCCCGTCTGACCAGCCTGTGAATCATCCGGTCAGTCGGATGGGAAACCAACAAAAAAAATAAAAGATGTCCTTACGTCAAAAGTGTAATTTTGATCCCACCCCCTTCCCGGCTCCGTTTTAAAATTGAGCCCCTTCTGTCCAATCAAATTGGCTATTTTCAACACTTCTGTGATGATATATAAGCTAATACACACTAATTAGTATTTTACGGAACTACATTACACAAATAGCACCTAACTGTTCTATTCTAATTAGTTGTAGATCTTTCATAAAGTGGAAAAAAATTATCTTAAAATATCTTGTGAATTGCAACTCAACCGGGAGAGATGGTAGTTATACCTTTCAAAATAAATATTTAATGTTACACATTTTTATAACAGTCTTAAGATGGAGAAATTGATGCCAAAGAACTATTTGGTTCCATGTTTCTTGAAAAATCAGTAAATCTATGTGCTGTTAGCTGTGATACTTTGAAGAGCTAGTTGGGCATTAAAGAACAAGAGGGAGAATGGGGAGGTGGTTAGAGAGTGGGCTGGGAATTTTAAAAAGATAAACAACTACAGTTGAGAGTTAAACAACAGGCCGCAATGAAAAAAGCATGAAGTATAATGGAATGATCAAAAGAGAGTGGGTCAGCAATCAAAAGGAATGAGGCACAATGGGGGTTAAAGAGTGGGCAGGAATAAAAACGGAAAAAGAGCTCTAATGTGGAGTTTTTTTTAAAAGTGGTTTGGGGATGAAGTATAGATATGGAGCTGTGCCATTTAAAAATATAAATATGGATGTGTGTCATTTGAAATATGATAACAGGCCAATGGCCAATCTGGAGCTTTGTCATTTAAAATATAACAGAAAGACTATTATTTTGATTGCACTTTCTATGTGTTCTCAGCGTGTTTTATGGAAGTTGCCAAATTATCAAGCTTCATGGTAGTGTCAACTGGAGTGTTTGATATCTTGTTTGCAGGGAACTAACTGGTGCAAGCCTGGCTGACAGTGGCACATCATGATTTTTCATAAGATTCTTGAGAGTGAGCTCTGTAAATTGCAGTTTTTTGAGGGATTTTGGGCTCATATATGGATCTTGTCATGGGATGCAGCCACTGGTCTGACTCTGCCGTCTGTTGTTCCACATTACATTTGAATGGTTGGCCCATCTGCACGTCATTCTTGCTCTTCCGTCCTCGTCAGAGTAGGGGCTTTTTTCATAACTTCAGCAGCACAGGTCTAGATCATTATTGCATACAGCAGCAATACAGGAACACTGCAGCATTCAATCTCTTTCAGACTCATTCTGGTAACGCATAAATATCCTCTCGGGCCACAGTGACTGAATACTCGCATCCCTCTCAAGCCACACAGGCACAATACCTGACTATCTCTGATAAAAATTTGCTCCAAAGGAAACTGTCCTAAGTATGAATGGCAGAATATCCATTCTCCAAAGGTAGAATTTTAATTAAAGTTATGAAGCTTTTAAGATACCAGGTGGAAGGGAAAGAAGCAGGTGGCCCAAGTCCAAAGCCTGAGAAGCAATTGAAAATAAGTTTTGGAGAGGGAAAATGAGATAAGTTAGTTACATTTATACACTTAAAGTATAAAGATTAAAGACTTAAAATTAAAATTGAAAAAAAACCGAAAGAACTTACCTTCTACACCAGGAAACCAAGATGGCGGACAGTGAGACCTGAGAAAATAAAGGGGGGATAAACTGTTCCACAGAGCCGCTCAGTGGCCAAAGCCGTCAACTGCTTGCAGACTCAAAGCAGTTCTTTTCAACCTATTTTGCCAAGTCAGATCCTTGTGCTACATTTCAGGGCTCAGATTAACATCGGAAATCCTATTAAAGTGCTAACTACAGGCATCAGTGACATGGGTTATGGGTAGGTGTGGACATATTTAATGTGGGGTAGTCTACAGAAAGGTGGTTCAATACAAGACAAACATTATAGATTTTAATAATATACTCGTAAATCTCACGTGGCATAACTCGCAGTGAGTTACAAGTATTTATGCCATGTAGGACATAATATTAGGGCCACTAAAAGAGTCAAATTCCACTTTTATTAAATGATATTGAGATTTTTTTTACTGGCAATCTGTGGACTGAATTCGACGCCTCTGTCCACTATTCTGTGCAAACTATAAATATATGACCTTTATTTTATATCCATTTCTTTGTCTATGTTGTTATATCGTACTATTTTTAAAGCTGAGAATACAAGATGAAATGCAAAATAAACCAAATGGAGGTAGATAGCAGTCGAGGGAGGGGGAAATGGAGTTTTTTTGGATCTGAGGGGCACTCTTTTACTTTAGTACCACTGGATCTTGGGTTTTAGTAGCACACAAGGATGATCCTGGAGTTTGACAGTACTGCAATGGGACTGTTGGAGTTTGACAGCATGAGGGGTCACTTGATCTTGCATCATGGTGTCTGTCAGCAGTGAGGGAAGGGGCAGGTTGTAGGCCTGACAGCACTGGGTGGGGAAGCATTAGTTGGCAATTTTCTCTGCAAACAATGAATTTGGTTTTGTGCGATTGGTTCCTGGACATGCATCTCTGTTTCTGTCTCACAGCTGTAAGAATATGTAAACATTCCAAATACCATCAACAAAACCCAGGTGATAATTAGAGCTTTCAAAATTCATTTCATTTGTTTTTTAATTTGTAAAAAGAACTTAAAGTAAGATAAGGAAAGACATTGTGTGCCTATGTTTGTCTCCAGATCTGTATCCCACAACTATAAGTAATTACAATGTTTATAGTTTCTAACTAGCGACAAAACTCAGGTGACAATAGAGCCTGAACTGTCATCATAAAACAAGTGAAAATCAGGTGATAATGAGAAGCTGCTTCAAATTTCTTTTTATGAGAAAAGGCCACTTGTAGGCAGATGTTTACATAGGACTTTTCAATGGAATTTGCAACAAGCATCCTGAATTAATTACATATTTCTCATTTTGCTGGCAGTTGATGGTAAAGCATGTTTCTTCCAGGTACAGCCTGCCAAAAAAACCTTCTGTGGTGCGATATATTTGGATCTTAATCAATATGCATTACTTGATAATATGTAAATTGACATAAGACCAAATTAGTTACCAACACACATTACTTCTTATATCACAAATTTTAAAAGTTCCTTTCATGGTTACCCATTTTGTTCAATAAAGGAACACATTTGGTTAGATTACATTTTGGTTTCAATCAAAATGTAATTCTATTCCATGATATAACTAAAATAAAATTCACTTTGTGCAATCAAAGTGCAACACTTTGTAGACAGGAGATGAAATATTCTTGACATTTTATGTCACTTAACCCCTTGCCCCCATGCAAACTCACTGAGCAAGAAAGGGTTATGTTTAAAATCACGTTACATGAGGCTTCACTTTCCTTAAAGTCAAAGCTATAAGACGAGTGCAGTGAGACTCAATCACAAAATGGAATGATTACTAACCTGATAAAGTTTTCTTCTTTTTAAGTTGAGGTATCCTTCATGCACCATAAAAGAAAACTGAACATGTACCATCTTAAATGGGAGAGACCATGTTAGATAGCCTCCCTTGAAAATGTTCTTCTGAGCCATAAAGACCACAAGGTCACACGTTTGATTTCTGATCTGCAACTGATTTCAGCTAGGATGGGAAGGGCTCAAGAATTGGCATCCATGTGAACTTCCCTACTCCCACAAGATATAAAGGACCAAAGTTCATTTTTATAAAAAGAAAGCAACGACAAAAACAAATGATGCCTCCCAAACAAGGTTCCAAGGATGGCAGGGTGAGAGCTCAGAGGAACATAGGAAGATAGGAACAGGAGTAGGCCATTTAGCCCCTCGAGCCTGTTCCGCCATTCAATGAGACCATGGCTGATCAGGGACCTAATTCCATATACCCGCTGTAGCCCCATATCCATTAATACCTTTGGTTAACAAAAATCTATCAATCTCAGATTTAAAATTAACAATTGAGCTAGCATTAACTGCCATTTGCGGAAGAGTTCCAAACTTCTACCAGCCTCTGCACGTAGAAGTGTTTCCTAACTTCACTCCTGAAAGTCCTGGCTCTAATTTTTAGGCTATGTCACCTAGCCCTAGACTCCCCAACCAGCAGAAATAGTTTCTCTCTATCTACCCTATCAGTTCCCCTTAATATCTTGAAAACTTCAAACAAATCACCTCTTAATCTTCTAAATTCCAAGGAATACAACCCTAGTACATGCAATCTCTCCTCGTAATTTAACCCTTGGAATCCAGGTATCATTCTAGTAAATCTACGCTGCACTCCTTCCAAGGCCAATATATCCTTCCTAAGGTGCGCTGCCCAGAAATGAACACAGTATTCCAGGTGTGGTCTAACCAGGGCTTTGTATAGCTGTAGCATAACTTCTACCCCCTTGTATTCTAGTCCTCTAAATATAAAGGCCAGTAATCCATTAGCCTTTTTGATTATTTTCTGTACCTGTCCATGACATTTTAATGATCTATGTACATGGAACCCTAAGTCTCTTTGGACCTCCACTGTTTTGAGCTTTTCACCATTTAGAACACACCCTGCTCTATCTTTTTTAGGTCCAAAGTAGATGTCCTCACACTTGCCTACATTGAAATCCATTTGCCACCGTCTTGCCCATTCACTTAATTTATTAATATCTCTCTGTAATTTGATGCTTCCATCTACACTGCTTACAATGCTGCCTATCTTTGTGTCATTGGCAAACTTGGATATGTGGCTCTCTATCCCATCATCTAAGTCGTTAATAAATACAGTGAATAGTTGAGGCCCCAACACAGATCCCTGTGGGACACCACTAGTCACATCCTGCCAATTTGAGTACCTGCCCATTACCCCTACTTTCTGTCTCTTGCCGCTCAGCCAATTTCCTAACCAGGTCAATAATTTGCCCTCAATTCCATGAGCTTCAACTCTAGCTAACAATCTCTTATGAGGGACTTTATCGATTGCCTTCTGGAAGTCCATATAACCAACATCCATAGACATTCCCCTGTCCACTACTTTAGTCACCTCTTCAAAAAATTTAATCAGGTTCGTCAGGCATGACCAACCGTTTACAAATTCATGTTGGCTCTCTCTGATCAGCTGAAAATTTTCAAGGTGTTCAGTCACTCTATCCTTAATTATAGACTCTTGTAATTTCCCGACAACAGATGTTAGGCTAACTGGTCTATAATTCCCTGGTTTCCCTCTCTCACTTTTCTTAAATAGCGGAGTGGCATGTATAATTTTCCAATCTAAAGGAATGGTTCCTGACTTGAGAGAGCTTTAGAAGATAATAGTTAGGGCTTTGCAATGCTCTCACCTACTTCTTTTAAAACCCTGGGATGGAAACCATCTGGTCCTGGGGATTTGTCACTCAGTTGTGCCATTATTTTCTTCATTACTGTTAATTTGCTTACGTTAATTATGGTGAGTCCCCATCCCTGATTCAAAATTAGTTTCCTCTGGGTGTCCGGCATGCTATCCTCTTCCTCTACTGTAAATACTGACGCAAAGTAATTATTTGACATGTCTGCCATTTCCTTATTTTCATTTACAATATCACCATTATCAGTTTTTAAGGGGCCCACATTGCTCTTAACCACCCTCTTTTTCCTAATATAATTGTAAAAATTGTTTGTGTAGATTTTGATATCCCTTGCAAGTTTCTTTTCATACTCTCTTTTTGTAGCTCTTACTATCTGTTGATGCACAGCGAATGCCTCAACTTGAAGAATGAAAGTGGCACTGCCTGGAAGGTTATCGATCTTCTTTATTCTTAGCATTTTACACACACTGTGAGGGACTGACCAAGTAGTGCAATTACTATAAGACAGTGAAAATCACTTGCACAGGATGTGAAATGTTGGCATCATGAATTAATCAGCTAAAATGTACCATTCACACATGATGAATTTATGGATTGCTTTGCACAAGTATGCAGATTATTCCAGATAGCAGTCTTGCAGATAATCTCAATCAAGACATGCTCCAAGTTGTCCAAAATATAAAGGTGGACCTCACAGTCTACCTCCTGACCAATTCTAAAGGTTTCCTGCCTGCCAGAAGATAGAAAACCTGCAGAAAGGGGAAAGGGTTCACTGGGAGGAATATAAGAAAACACAGAAGACGGGAGAGACATGGAATATTCACCCTGGAATGGAGGCATCTAAGAGATACTCTTATAGGGGTGTACATTAAAGTAAATGATACAGATAAGGTTAATCTAGAATATTATTTTAAATTGTGGGTGTAGGACAAGGGGACACAGGTTCAAACTAGTAAAATGTAACTTTAGAAATGAAAGGAAATTCTCTTTCATGCATACTGTGATCAACCAGGCAGAGTATTAGAGGTTAAAGTCCTGGATACATTTAAGAAATAATTAGATGCAGTAATGGAGGGACTGCAGGATGCTTTTGGATGGATGAACTAAAATGAGTTGAATGGTTTTCCTCATCCGTAATTACTTGTGAAATACAGAATGCATTCCAACATCCATTTCGGTAGCCTCTGTTTCGAGATAACCCAGCCTATAGCCCAAGGACCATAGGATGCATATAGCTCACAGGATTTCCAAACAAATTTAATGTGATCTGCACGAAAGAAAAGCTAGCACTTCAAGAGCACATGTTATCCAGGATTCTCCTCTTCAGGGCAGAGTTCTGGTGGAGTGGGACTTCCACCCACTCCTCCTAAACTGCTCCAAGGCCATCAAATATTCCTGCGAAGGGGCTCATTTGCGACACGTGGTGCACTTTTGGACTGCAAAGTTGTACAGGGCACAGAAAACATCCACTGTGTGGCATACCCGCTTAGATGTATATTGCAGATCCCCTCTAGATATATCAAGGCAGCAAAAGCGCCCCTTTAAGATTCCTACAGTTCTCGCGAAAAATCATGTGTCTCGTTGTAGTATTCCTTAGCTGCTGCTCTTGCCGCTCACAGAGGGATCATAATCCATGGCAGCAGGGGGTGTATTTTATCACCCATATACCATCTAATTACTTCAGATTCTTCCATGAAGAGATCAGGGAGGACAAAAGCATCACAGCAACTTTCAGCAAATCAGATATTGTAATGCAGAATCCTTTGAACCTGGTCACACATAATCTGTACATTCAGCGAGTGAAAGCCAAGGAACCATAGAAGTTCATAGCACAGCAGAAGGTTATTCAGCCCATCATGTCTGTGCTAGCTTTTTGCTAGAATAATCCAAATCTAATCCTATTTTCCCTGGTCTCTCCCCATAGCTTGATATTTTCTCTGTGCTTCAAACATTTATCCAATTTTTACTTAAAAGATGCAACTGCCTCTGCTTCCACCACTCCCTGTTGCAAAAACATTCCATGCTCCAGCAACGCTGTATGTAAAGACATTTCTCCTAACCCCTCTCTTCACTCTCAGTGATAATTTTAATTTGATGACCCCTTCGCATGACTCCTCAAACAGAGGAAACAGTCTTTCCCTATTCCCACTATCAAAATTCTTCATAATTTTGAAAATTTCAATTAAATCTTCCCTTATCTCTCTTTGCTTCAGTGGAAATAGTCCCAGTATTTCAAGTCTCTCCTCATAACTGATGTTCCCCATTCCTGGCATCACCCTGCTGAATCCACGCTGTATACTCTCTATAAGTTTTCATTTTCTCTTGAAGGTCAATGGACATCTCAAGCACCAAAGACAGAACGTTTTTCATTTTTGCTGTAAAGGACTTTAATAGAATAATTATGAAAAATAATTGCAGTAATGACTGAGTTGGAAAGATCTAGTTGGAAAGTATTAGCTGATACCATTCCAAGGTGACACCATTAAAGACAGATGCTTCAAGTCCGAATTGATGATCTGACCTCAGACTTGGGAAATCCGATTCACTGATAATTGACAACAGTTATACAATAGAAATAGGACATCCATTAGGTGATATCCCAGTTTCAATGTTTTGGCACAGTACCTTTGCACCTTGGAAAATGGTGAAACTACATTTATGCAAAAAGATTTATTTTCAGTTGTCCATAAGCTGCAATATCTGGAAGAGGAATTTTCTGTTTCGAGTGCACACATAATGATGAATCCCTTGCCTGCTAACAGTAAAACCCAAAATGCTGTCTTTCTTATCGAAAGGCTGGCTCTAATGGAGCTCACCCTAAAGATCCATTAAAGGATCTACATTGTCGGCCTACTGTTTGTCTTTGCTTGTTTGACTGGAAAATGGTGTTTTTAGTATCTAGTTACAGAACCTTTTTGCTTTTGTGTTCAAAAACCAAAAGTGCATATTATGCCATCTTTATTGTTATGTTCCTGAGTTTTTTTTGTTATCCAGATGCACTCCAAACCCTCTTGGGAAGCTAGACAAGAATTTTTTCTACCTTTAAAGTATGAAAATTGTGCATTGTGGGTGGAAGGGGTGCTGGAGTAATTTGGAGCCAAACCCAGTTCAACTGGGTCTCTGGCCCTTTTCTGGTCCAAAGAGAAATGCTGATGGGAGGAGGGCAAGGGCACTTTTTACACTCATCCTATAGATGCTTCATTCATCTATCCCAAGACTTTTTGTTAAAGTCAACCAGAAGACATTTACCTTCAGATCAAATACTGCAACACATGGCCTATAATCATCTCAGATCAAGTTCTACTCACCTTCCAGCTTACTCTTGCTAAGCTGTCATCCCCAGTTCAACCTGGGTCTCCTGAGGAACCCAAAGTTCATATCCTGCGTATGAATGCAACTCACCCACTGCAAAACTGAGCACAAAAGCCTGGCACCTCTGACACCAAGGTAATTCTCGGGACCACATCATCACTTTCAATTTTGTCAAGAAACCGAGGGCACCAAAGACGCAGCAAGCCCTGGAGCAAAGAACGGCAGAACTATAAACTCAATACAAAGGATACCGTACAGAGAACAACAAAAGAACCATGATACAGGCTAAAAAGGGAACCAAACAATCTGTTGTCACTGGGATGCAGAAAAGCTTCTCCAGAAAATCAGAAGAAAATATCTTGAGTTGGGTGACAAGTCTGGGAAATTCCTTACATGCATTCTGTGAAAACTAGTGCACAGTAGAACTGGTGCACAAATTAAATAAACAATCTATTTTCCAACCTGACTGATAACAATTGGGACTTTGAAAATTCAACTTCGGTGAATGAAATTGAACTTCGTCGGGGGCACAAAATGTGCGGTAGAGGATCGGCCGCCCGTTATACACCTGCTCGATTTTCCATTCCATCTACCCTTAGCTGAAATCCATGTTAGCTGCTTCAAATTATTTTCACTTCATCTGGATTTCATCTCTAATTCGAGATTCTAAAATTCTCCCTTTCACAGATGTTAAACTAATTGGTCTGTATTTACCTCGGTTAGCTCAGTCTTCCTTTTTGAAAATGGGTATTGCATTGGACACTCTCCAGACCTCTGGCACATATCCACTGTGCACAGAACCCTGAAATATAATTTCTGGGGGCTCTGCTATTTCTTCTCCCATTTCCCGCAGGATCCTTGGACGTACCCGTCAGATCCTGTCACATGCCCTCCTTTAGTTTAACTAACTTTTCTAATACTTTCCTTTTACTTATTATAATAGCTCACATTTTCCTTCAATCAGTTAAGGATTTACCTCCTCCCCAGTATTCTGCTCTTTTGTAAACACTGATACCAAGTACTTAATAAGTATCCCCGTCGATTTCCACTTATCCTCTATAGCTCACTATATTCTCCTCTTAGGGTCTCCTCACATTTAACAATTCACTTTTTACTTTTATGGCCTAGAAATCCGAATATTCGCGCTGCCTGCTGCTTATAATCATGCAAGCCTTGACCTGCCTAGGCCTCACACTCTAATACTGCTCCCTCTCCTCCTTTAGGACCCTCCTTAAATCCCACCTTCTTGACCAAGCTTTTGGCCACCCCTACTAATATCTTCTTCTTTGGCTTGGTGTCCATTTTGTTCCTTACACCTCTGTGAAGCACTAGAATCATAGAATCATAGAAAGGTTACAGCACGGAAGGAGGCCATTCAGCCAATCGAATCCATGCCGGCTCTATACAAGAGCAATCAAGTTAGTCCCACTCCCCCACCCTATTCTCATAGCCCTCAAATCTTTTCCTTTCAAATACTTATCCAATTCCCTTTTGAAGGCCATGATTAAATCTGTCTCTACCATCCCCTCGGGCAGTGCATTCCAGATCCTAACCACTCGCTGTGTGAAAAAGCTTTTCCTCCTGTCACCTTTGGTTCTTTTGCCAATCACCTTAAATCGATGTCCTCTGGTTCTTAACCCTTCCGCCAATGGGAACAGTTTCTCTCTATCTACTCTGTCTAGACCCTTGGGATGTTATTTCCTATGCTAAAGGTCCTATATAAATGCAACTTGTTGTTGTTGTATGCAAGAACTCAGCTTCTCCCTTGGGGAGGGGGAAGGGATGATCCATTCCCATGTGGTTTCTTGCCTCAGGTTCATCATTTTGTTAATTCTATTAGGCAAGTCAATATAAATGTGCCAGCTAGGAGACACAATTTGTATTATTCTCATACCCACTGCAGCAACTAAAATTGACTGCTGTATTTCCGCCGGCTTAACACCCTTGCAGTCACAGCTCTCTGCCTCAAAGTCCTGGCTCCAGTATGGATACTACTTGTAATGGATTTGAATAAAAATCGATCCAGTCCACCACTCTCTCTTAATTATCATTTAATATTGTTGTTTCAAGTACTCTCAGCTTGTGTCATGTATTTTTGTTTACTTTGATTTATTTTATTTGATCGCCCATCTGACAACTGGTACATGGCTTTGTAAAAGGTCTTAAAAGAAAAGGCTTGCACAAATGCAAAAAAAGTGGAAATCCACCAGATTGCAATAACTATAACAAACAACAACGGGATACAATAAAGTTAAAAGTGCAAAAAGGGAGTATGAACAAAAACTTACAAGAGATATCTAAACTAATAGTAAAAGTCTTCATAAATATATTAAGAGAAAGATAGTGGTGAGGGAGAATGTGGGCCCATTAAAGACAGATGCAGGCGAGGCTGTAATGGACAATAAGGAAATGGCTGCCTTGTTAAATGAATACTTTGTATCTGTTTTCACAGTAGAGTAAGAGGACAAAATACCAGCGGTAAAAGGGAACCTAAAAATAAGTCAAGGGGAGGAATTTAGTGGATTTAATACTAGTAAAAAAATGGTAATGGAGAAAATAATGGAACTTAAGGTAGACAAACCTCCAGAACCTGATGATTTCAACCATAGGGTATTAAAAGAAACAGGCGGTGAAATTGCAGATGCATTTGTAATAATTTTCCAAAGCTCCCTAGATTCGGGAATTGTGCCCTTGGATTGGACAATTGCAAATGTTACTCCATTATTTAAGACAGGAGGGAGGGAGAAACCACGAAACTACAGACCTGTTTCTTTAATGTCAACTGTAGGGAAGTTAATGGAATCTATTAGGGACAGAGTGACTAAGCATTTGAACAAGTAATAGCTGATCAAAGAGAGTCAGCATGGATTTGTGATGGGTAGGCCATGTCTGACTAATCTAGTTGAACATTTTGAGGAAGTCACTAGCATGGTAGACAGGGGAGTGTCTATGGGTGTTGTCTAAATGGACTTCCAGAAGGAATGATTCGCAAAAATGGAATTGGAAGTAACCTTCGGACATGGGTTAAAAAATGGTTGGGAGGAAGGGGACAGAGAGTGGGGATAAAGGAACTGTAAAGGGAATGTACTCAGATTGGCAGAATGTGACAAGTAGTGTTCCCCAGGAATCTGCCTCAGCTTTTCACCAAATATATATAAATAACTTGATTGAAGGAATAGAAAGTTGTATATCCAAGTTTGCAAATGACACTAAGTTAGGATGAACAGTCAGTTGTGTAGATGGGAGCAGGAAGTTACAAACGGACATAGACAGATTAAGTGATTAGGCAAATCTGTGGCAGACGGAGTTCAATATGGGGAAGTGTAAGGTAATCCACTTTCGATCCAAGAAAGACAAATCAGAATATTTTCTAAATGACGAGAGACGAGAAACTGTGGAGGAACAAGGAGATTTGGGTGTCCAGGTACACAAATCACTAAAAGCTTGTGCAGGTAAAGAAGTAATCAAAAAGGCTAATGGAATGTTGCCTGTTATCTCAAGATGGGTGGAATACAAAGGGGAAGAAGTTATGCTTCATTTGTACAGAGCCTTGGTCAGACCCCATCTGGAGTATTGCTTTCAACAATGGGCACTGCACCTTGGGAAGGATGTACTGGTTTTAAAGGAGGTACAGCACAAATTTACCAAAATAATGCCGCAGCTTAAAAGGTTGATCTATGAGGACAGATTGCATAAGCCTGGGTTTTATTCCCTTGAGTGTAGAAGGTTGAGGGGTGATCTAATTGAGGTGTTTAAAATTATTAAAAAATTCGGTAGAGTAGATACAGAGAAGCTATTTCCTCTGGTGGTGGAATCTGGAACAAGGGGATAAAATCTTAAAATTAGAGCTGGACCATTCAGGAGTGAAATCAGGACACACTTTTTCACACAAATGTAAGTGGAAATTCGGAATTCTCTCCCCCAAAAGGCTGTGGATGGTGGTTCAATTGAATTTTTTAAGACTGAAATCGATGGATTTTTATTAGGTATGGGTATATAGGAATATGGATCAGAGGCAGGTAAATGGAGTTAAGGTACAGATCAGCAATGATCTAATTAAATGGTGGAACAGGCTCAAGGGGCTGAATGGCCTACTCCTATACTTATGTTCCTTATACACCCCCTTGCAACTCAAGACTAGTGTAAGAAAGCTCTCTCTTTAGCAGGCTATAGAATAGATTATTTACTGGGTCTGGGTCTGAATGACACTGAATCAGTCTGGTAGCACTATTCTTTTCAAATGACACAACAGCAATAGGAACCAAGAAGGTGAATCCGCTGCTCTAATTACACCACATCTTCACGCCTTTTTCCAGATTGCCGCTCAAAGTCAGAATACAGAACTCCGTGCCTATCTGATTAGTTCCAAGGAATGAAGCCAAGCTTATTGAACTCCACCTTGAGGTAAAGCACCGACCACCAGGCTAGGCCTTTTTTTGTTGGAAGAATGTATATTTTGGAGAAGTCACTAGTGCAACAAAACCACTCCAGTACATTGCCTTAGAATCAAGATTCTGCGCTCAAGTCCTGGAAAAGGACCTAAATACCTGACACTTCAGTGTGTTACTGAGGGAGTGCTGCATTGTCAGAGGTGCTGTCTGTCAGATGAGATATTAAACCAAGGTCCTGTCTGCCTGTGCAGATGGATGTAAAAGACCCCATGGCACTATTCAAAGAAGGGCAAGGAGATTCTCCCAGTATCCTGGCGAACTTTTATCCCTCAACCGACATCACCAAAAAATACCAATTGACCAATGATTTCATTTGCTGTTTGTGGGACCTTGCTGCGTGCAATTTGAGTGCCACATTTACCTACATGACAACAGTGACTATACTTCATAAGTAATTAGGTAACTGCGAAGTGCTTTGGGACATCCTGAGGACATGAAAGGTGTTATTCTTCCTTTATTTCCTTCCCTATAAATTAGGCCTATTGAAGGCATAAGGACATAGCAATCTACTTTGAGAATGGTAGATTTTGTGTCCAAAGCAGAAAATTTTTCCACATTAAGAGGTTAATGCCCTGAGATTATATCAAGAAGTTGAACTTGCACGTGGAGTCAAGTAGAAGAAAAAATGTTTAACAACTAAGCACTTAAAAAAGCTAAATATTGTATTCAACCCTCCTAAAACCTGGCTCTGGAAGTCAAATAAAAGTGACGCTTGGAGAAACTGCACAAAAATTAGCTATTGCAATGACCCCAGGGCTTCTCACAGGCTCACTTGAGAAGGGGCTCACTTGAAGGGGTGGTATTGATGACATCAGAACCAGAAAGAGTGATTCCCCGGAATAATCAAGATTAGACAAGTTCCTACCATGCACGAGGGATACCTGAACGACGAGAACTATAGTTAACCCCAAAGCCAGATTTCTATATTTATGCCAGGAACATAGACTGCCAATGGAAAATTTCAAAAGCTGGTTATCCTGCCGTGGAAATCTATCAATCAAATAGTGTCATCAGATGAACTTAAGTCTTTCTATGCAAAAATTCAAATATATTGTTAAATCATTACTTACTGAGCAATAGTTGCTGAAGCATGCATTATGCCCTGGCCATCAGAAATCTGCACTTTGTCCATTGGCACCCTCGTATAATTTCACTAAGTCTTTTTATGATTTCAGCAACCACTAGGATAAAATTTGTGAGACATCTGTCAGGGTTACATTTGCTTCTAGTTGCACTCTGATATTATGCCACTTAATCTAGGAAGGCACTGGAGTACTAGTGATAGAATGCTACATTGTTGGAAGTGCCGCTTTTCAGATGGGATGGTCGAGGTGGACATAAAAGATGCCTTGGCACCATTCAACGAAGATCAGAGAGTTCTCCTGCTGTCTTGACCAATATTCTTCCCTCAACCAATATCACCAAAAACAGATTAACTGATCATTTATCTCATTTGCTGTTCCTGGCAACCTGCTGTGTACAATATTGGCTGGTATGTTTGCCTATGTAACAATAGCAACTACAATTAGAATGATAGATCATGAAATTCGAGTCAGGGCCAAGGCAGAAACCTGGCCGATCTCTGCATTTGGGATCAGAAAATGTGTTGGACTTACAATCCACTCTGCCAAACATCAGGGGTTTATTGGGTACCATGGGATCAATATTACCATTTCACAACTAAGAAGAAAGGTTTCCCCTGTTCGCTATTTGTAACAAAAATCATAAATACATTGGCTATTTTTCTACAAATAGCGAATAGAGAAACTTTCTCCTTGCCAATTCAATTTTCTATTTTTACCTTCAAAAGTAATTTAGCAAAACAGAAGTACCTGTACACATTTCCTTGTAAACAATTTAGATACACAAAAAAAATTGCAAATGTTCAAATATGTTAATACTCACATTGGTCAGCATCAAGAAGCAGCAGGGTTTTTGCATTATGTTAACAGGATATTCGTTATCCTCTGTATATATTAGCAACAGATAGAACTTCTGAATCAAAATGAACATTATGTACTGACTGGTTTGTTCCAAAAATTACAAAGAAATGTTCCATCTTTTGGTGTTAGGTTTGCTGTATAAAAACAGTGTGCCTCATTATGCAGTTTATTCCTTTAAAGGTGGCAGAAAAAACTATTGAAAAGGTTAATATTTGCATTGCCTCTGTCTGTTGTCGAGCCATCTCCATTCCACAAAGCAATACATTTTACTAACATGCGTGCAAAAATAGCAGTTCTTTTCAGACTTACGGAACAGAGAATAGTCCTTCAATGCTAAATGTCCTGGAAATTATATTCATCCATCAAGCATAAATGATTTCAGAGCACTTTAAAAATCCACAGCATGACATGTACCTACCTTGCATTGACAATGTTCTTGTTCTTTCAGAATCGCTATTGTCCTAATATTCATAAGCCAGTTGTAGCACTGCTCAACATTACTGTAAAATGAGTAATTTCAGAAACGCTAAAGAATGACAAAATTTACACAATGCCTACTAGGTGATTTCTGCAACAATCCCAATTTGTGTGACAGTTTCTGAAATTTAGACCATTGAAATTCTATCTATTCCATTTGACTTACACATTGAGAAATGGCTTTGTAAAGTGAATAATATTAAATAAATCTATTTATAAGAAAAATTAAAAGCAAAATATTTAACATCTCCAAAAATAGCTGCATTTCATTATTTGTTCCATTCATCGGATGGAACAGAACCACCATTCAAATTTGCAAATAAGCTCAGTATGTTAAAAAAATATAGTTCAGAGGGAGGAGTTGACACAGTGAATAAGAACACCATTTTTTAATCTCTGAGGCCTGGGTTTGAATTTAGGCTTGACTAATTGCATGAAGGCCCATCCATTCCAGTTGTAAGGGTTTTATTTGAAACAAGCTTGGGCATCATTAATCCAATACATACTGTGCACAAGCCTCCTTATAACTCTTCATTAAATGATTCTAAATTGACAATTTCACTCAGAGGCGCCACAAGGATGGCTCATGTGAGGAATGTCGCACTGGTGCAGCAAAGAGTGTGTTGGATTAAACTGCATTGTTGGGGCAAATGTGCAGAGAATTTTACTGTGCAGCTAAGCTCTACTGTGCAGACCCTGATACACAAATTGATACACAAATTGACACTCCTCAGCTTAACCAGCACAAAATTCAACGGACATTGACTTACAGATCTGTGAAAAGTACCTTTAAAACAAACTTATTACCTTCCATCACAAGGTCCTTTTAATCACATGACATCCATAGGAAGATCTATTCAGTCTGTAAAGTAATTACATATTTTTCCAATTTTATTTGCTCTAAATCTCTTTAATGAGAAACCTATCACTTGTACTGTCCTTTTTAATCTGGAAGCAATATACACCTAGTAGCAATGTTGGTTGAAGAGATAACATAATTAAAAAGTAAATTATACTGGTGAACAGCACATCATTAAATATTGCAAAAATATTTTATTTTGCCAAGGATGCTTATCAAAAACCACATTTACGCAGAAAAGTACACAGCTGTGTATGGAAAACTTATTGGCTGTCAAAATAAATAATTTGTCTCTGTAGTGTAGTATAATTTATAGGTATGACAGTTTACAGCGAATAAGGTCATCTTCATAAGTGGGAATATAAATGACATTTTTTGATCATTAGGAAATATTAATTTTATACCCTATATTTAAAACGATCATAATTAGTAATACAAAAAACAAACTATTCTCCCAGAAACAGAAGATACTAGATGAATTTCAAGGCATTTGAGGGGTTCAGATGTAGACTGGATTAATCATCTGCCATATCCAGACTCTAATAATAAAAGGCATTTTTTATTTTTTTAACATAAAAATATATTTTGTGACCAGCATTCTGACAGAACTTGACTGCAGCTTCTTTTCTTAATATTACAAGTTCTGTCATGGCATAATAACTCAAAGTATCAGGTGACTCGGTGGGATCTCTACATACAGCACGTTACGTTAGATGATGATTCACCTGTTTTCATATGACTTTTATGCTTTTGCAGCAAAATGGATTGTACTTTTCATATACAATTTAGGACTCATGTCACATGAAAATTATTGTTTTAATGCTTTTTCCCTGGCCTTTTTAAAGTGTGTTGATTGCCTGTTCCCATGACACACACCATTTCACACAGCTAAGAGCGCAAGGTAATCCACCTGTTTCCAGACCTCAGCAACTTCCACTGCCACCCTGTAAACAGCCATGGGAGGAGGTTAGTGAAGCTGGCCCAATTTTTACTCATGTGGGCACATCCATCAGTGCCACTCCCAATAACTTAAATGATAATCAAATTGTGAGTGGGGAAATTGGACACAAACTCAATGTAATATCTGATAGTACATTTCATTAATAGACCAGTGCAATCTGTAAAACGAGAGCTTGCATTTATATAACACCTAATCATGTCCCCAGGACATCCCAAAGTGCTTCGTAACTAAGGGATTATTTTTTGAAGTGCAGTCACTATTATATGCACAAGCACAGCAACCAATTTTCACACAAAATCCCACAAACAGCAAATCAGTGAATGACCAAATAATCTATTTTTGGTGATGTTGGAAAGGACACCAAGAGAACTCCTTGCTCTTCCTTGAATAGTGCCATGTAATGTTTCACATTCACCTGATACACGGCAATAGGCAGACAGAGCCTCAATTTAACATTTCATCTGAAAGATACCACCTCGGACAATGCAGCACTCTCTCAATACTGTACTGAAGTATTAGTTTACATTATGTGCTCAAGGCCTGGAGTGAGGATCAAACCTACAATCCTCTGACTCAGAGGAGAGAGTGCTACAGCTAAGCTAAGTTGACATTGTACTGCTAATTTGGGAACATAACGAGAGAATTATAGTCCATATTACACGAGGCAATAGATTTAAGACAAACATTTATGCTTCAGCAGAAAATAATAGATACTGGCCTAGAAATCCAATCAAGCCATGGCTGTTTCTCGGGCACCGAATGGGCGCCTAAGCCTCCAATATGATTAGCAGGAAGTGCATGCTCATTTTGTGCCGAAAGTGCACCACCCGCTGCATTGGATCAGGCTTCTCTGTAGGCGTTCAGAGCATACGCCAGGGCTATTTAAAGTAATGAATAACGCATCCAAATTAGGGGCCTGCGCTTCTTGGATGACCCTTTTCTGATTTTGGTCTGCCCCAGAGCCTGACTATCCACATGCTAAACTCACCCAGCAACTCATGGCACTAATAGGGAGGAAGGACCCTTCACCCGTGCTATTAAAAGTGAGCATGTACTTAAACGCAAAACTGACTTTTGCCCAAAATTCAGCGATATTTAGGTCGCGTATTTGCTTTGTATCTCTGGACGCAAATACACAGGAAATTCCAGGCTGTGGAAGGGTCTGCACCCACAGATGGTTTGTGCTGACTCAGTACTAATGGTCAAAGGTCAGAAATGCTTTCTCTTTTTTGAGGCTAATACTCTGAATAGACCCTTACATGACCCTAACAGGAAGGGGGAAAAATGGACAAAAGGAAACACTACATTTCTTATTCTTTTTATGTCCACATAAAGGGAGAAATAAGCTGCTGACAGAAAGAAGGAACCAGTGCCAGACCTTCAACATCTGGCATTGCCAGTAAAATTGGTCTATTGTGTCATAAAACAAATCCTGGAATTTCATACTTAACAGCGTTGGAGTACCTGCACCACAAGGACTGCAGCGGTTCAAGAAGATTTACAGGGCTATGGGGAAAGAGCAGGGGAGTGGGACTAATTGGATAACTCTTTCAAAGAGTCGGCGCAGGCAGGATGGGCCAAATAGCCTTCTTCTGTGCTGTATCATTCTATGATTCTATTCTATGAAGACCACCCACCTTCCAATTTCTGGGAAAGGCTTGCCAGTGACGTCCACATCCCAAGAATGAAAAAAAAAATCCAACCGGAAGGATACAGAGAGTGGAGATGTGGATTTCACGTTGGATGGCACACACATGAGGGAGCCAAAGCAGTTGGGAGAGGAAGTGGAGCCTGCCAGTCTGGTAAGGGGGCACATGAAGTGGCAGTCCTTGACTAAAAAGGTTGAGGATTTTGATTTTTGATCCTGGAGTCCTGCCATGGAAAGAAGGATGCTGGAAAAGCATCAGACCTGTGTGGAGGGACTCAGGACCATCTCCTAGGATGTGCAGCATGGCTGGGGTCTTTTCTGAGTCCAAAGCCATCTTTGCAGCCACATCAGGGAAGGCTTCTCATCTTTGCAGTAGGTCCTGGAATGTGTAGTGCTTCCAAACGCATCTGGAGCAGAACCCCCAGTTTAGAGACTCTTGAAGTGCATACTCTGTGAATACTTAGTCTGCAGTCTTGGAGAACTGAATGGAGAGAGTGCTGAGTTCTGCTCTGTATTCACGTGGCACTGGAATCCAGTCCTTCATTTCTCAGGTTCAAAGAACTCACTGCAACCATTAAATCAGTGAACTCCTTGATCACTATGGAGCCAGAACCATGGTCTAGTACCAGTGGCTTGCCAGGAGGTAACACAACAGATGCTGCTGCCTCTCATGTTAGCAGGACATGAGTCTGTTGACCAGTCTCCTCAGATGCTGCACATGCGGCAGCAGGAACAGGCTGCCCTGGCATCAGTTCTGCCGCTACTCCAAGAGGAAAGCAATCTCAGTCCCAAAAGACTCATAATTCCCATTTGCAGCCAGCCACTTCCAGTGCCCAAGGTTCTCAAGGAATACAAGGTTAGGTATGAAGACAGAATACATGAACACAAAGGGAAGTATGGTGCAAATTGGTAACATTTAATGTGACAGATGATGGTGACTGCTGTAACAATGCTGCAGAAAGCGAGAATAACATGATTAGTTATAATGTCCCAAGCAGCTGGAATTGGGTTACTGTTCTTCTGTGACGTGCGACAGGGAATTTCAGGCTTGAAAGTGTGAAGGTGAGAGGGGTTCAGGCATGAGAGCTTCTTTAGAGGCTTGCCCTTCCATTATTGATTGGATAAAGGGTTTCTGATTATTCCTTCCCTAAATGCTCCAGCTGCAGCCAGAGGAGGCTAATCTGCATCCTCCTCCTATAATGTCATATCTGCCATGCCTCTTTGCAATCAGCTTCCTGCTCCTCATCCTCCTCCATCATCAAAATGCTCCACAAGGGGATCCCCATTAAGAATTCCATTTTCACAAAAAAACCTAAATTTTCCAAATACCAAATTAAGTGGCTGGCAAGCAAGGTGGAAAACAGTGGGAAGCTGGGAGAAAAGCAAAGAAAACTTTCCAAAACAGCGTCTGAACGATAGGTTTATGGCGCACTATACGTTGTGGCTCAGAGAAACAGAACATAGGTTTTGCAAATTTCTAATGTTGCTTGTGCCACCATAGGAGAAAAAGGAACTCATTTGTGTCCCCATAGGGAGAGAAAGCGAGACTACGTCACTCTGGGTTTCTCTTGCACATCTCTCCACGGCTAGTTTGAACAGCTTTGGCAGCCTTGGAGCAAGTCATTTGCTTGCTCCTTTACTTTTCAAATAATTTTATTTTGTAATATTGCACAGGAATTTACACACTTGCTCAGGTTATGCTAGAATAACAAAGTTACATGATACTTGAGATATATAATGAAGTTGCTATAAAACTGTACAGTTCTTGGGTGGAATTAGCAGGGACAGGGTCTTTCCCTATCAGGAGACTCAGATCACAAGGGAGGAAAAGAGTGATTTCAATGGACGCTGGGTATCTGTGGGATGTGCGAAGTTCAGTGGGTGCAGATAGGCCTGGTGCTATCCCAGCTCAAGATGGAATTGGTGCTTCACTCGTTCTGCTTGGCAAATGTCCCAAAGGCTATTTTGGTCACATGCTTGTTGGTGGAGCATGGTTTATCATGTTGCACCAGAGCTGTGGGATGTACTTTCTTGCTAGGGGCAGGAAGCCAGCACTGGGACTGGAACTGGAACTGGATGCTGAGTAATGGGATAGTTAGAGAGAAAACTGAGTGAGAATGCAAGTGGCAGAGGTTCCGTTCTGCACTGATAGCAGGCCAAGTAGGCATAGAGGGAAGTCTAGTAATGAGATGAGTAATGTTTAGGCTGAATTTTACAAAACTCTGCTCCCTGAAGTGTCCCCCACCCCACCCTCCCCTGTGCTGTTGTGGCTCTTCCACCCACTTCCACCATATGCTGGAAGTGAGTACTCTCCAAAAGCTCCTCAATTCTGTCATAATCACCCCCAATCTACAATACCCCCACACGTGTGCATCCTACAGACCCCTATCTCTCCTCAACTGCACTTACAAAATACTGACCAGACTCATGGCCTACAGGCTGAGCTCACTAGTCCCCAGAATAGTCCTTCCAGACCAAAATGACTTCACCTAAGAATGCAAACAACATCTATTTAATGTACTATACTACTGCAATAGCAAAAACACTCCTGCCTGGTACTGTCTCTGGATGGAGAAAAGGTCACAAAATATCCTCCAAACCTCCTTGTCCGACATCCAGTACTGGATGAGCAGAAATTTCCTCCAACTAAATATAGGGAAGACCGAAGACATTGTCTTAGGTCCCCGCCACAAATTCCATTCCCTAGCCACTGACTCCATCCCTCTCCCTTGCCACTGTCACGCTGAACCAGACCGTTCGCAACCTTGGAGTGCTACTTGACCCCGAGATGAGCTTCCGACCACATATCCGCTCCATCAATAGACTGCCTACTTCCAACGACATAACATTGTCCATCTATGCCCCTGCCTCAGCTCATCTGCTGCTGAAACCCTCATCCATGCCTTTGTTACCTCTAGACTTAACTATTCCAGTGCTCTCCTGGTCAGCTTCCCATCTTCCACCCTCCATAAACTTGAGCTCATCCAAACCTCTGCTGTCCGTATCCTAACTCGCACCAAGTCCCTATCACTTATCACCCCTGCATTCGCTGACCCACGATGGCTAACAGTACAGCAACGTCTCGATTATAAAATTTTTATCCTGGTTTTCAAATCCCTCCATGGCCTTGTCCCTCCCTATCTCTGCAACCTCCTCCAGCCCCACAACCCTCCGAGATCTCTGCACTCCTCCAATTCTACCCTCTTGAGCATCCCCGATTTTAACCACTCCACCACTGACGGCCATGCCTTCAACTGCCCAGGTCCTAAGCTCTGGAATTCCCTCCCTAAACCTCTCTGCACCTCTACCTCAATCTCCGCCTTTAAAACGTTCCTTAAAATCTACCTCTTTGCCCAAGCTTTTAGTCACCTGTCCTGATATCTCCTTATGTGGCTCGGTGTCAAATTTTGTTTGATAACATCCCTGTGAAGCGCCTTGGGACAGTTCAATATGTTAAAGGCGCCATATAAATGCAAGTAGTTGTTGTTGTTGTTGTCTGGTATTGTCTCCATCTTCTTCAAAACAGCCATTAACACATCCATCCTCACGACAACCCCTTAACCCCTTCCACAAACTACAGTATGAAAAGACTCCTTCTAGCTCCACAGCAATACTACGGGCCATGGCTGGGCCCCACCCAATCGTCTCCACCCCTGTGGATTGATGCTGACCGACTTTGTGCTGGGCCTGACCAAACAGCTGCATTGGGATGCCTGATTAGCGCTCACAACTTGCTGGTTTCATGATAATGAGACCCGAAGACCATGATCGGGCGATCTACTGGCCTACTGTTTAAAGCACACATTGCAGACATGCCACTCGTTTTATGCCTGTAGTCGGGCACTAACTAATTTCTCCAACAGCCAGAATTGTCCTGTGTCCGCAGTGCATGCTAATAACGAGGTGTTTTTTTATGTTAAATCTATTTTGGTTGTTTTTATTACCAAGTCACATTCAGCACTTTGCGTTAATTGCAAATATTAAGCATTACTGCCCTTGTAGGCAATATTAGATTCCTTGCCTTTAGATAAAGTCTTCCCCATCTTCAATAGAAGTTTAACCTCCACATAGAGTAAGATATTGCACAGATAATTATCTGTAGACACTGTCCCTTTCAAAATTTCCCAAGCTAGGTGTTCAGGTGATTTTCCCTACCCTCACTGTACAAATGGGGTCATCCTGAGCCTCAGCTTCCATTTAGCAGCATTGAGACCTGAAATACAGTAAGGACAAAGAAATCTTGAAAGATAAATGTAAAAAAAACTCCAAAGCACTGCAGGTCAGAAAGAAAGGGGGTAGGTGAGGAAGGAGCTTTGTTTATGGAGACTGAATGTCAAATATTAAAGAAGTCCACACCTAACTGACATTCTTCCTCATTCATCCATTCAATTGCCAAATGGAGTAAGAAATCAAATCAGTGCAGGATTTTTGACAGGGTTTTTCAAGGACCTATGTATTCAGGCCAACCCAGAGCACTAAAATACAAACGCACTTATCTTGAGTTACTAGGTCAAAACAATGATGCTTATTAAAAAGGTTGCTGCCTGGGAAGCGGCCTCCAGAAAAAACCTATATTTTGACCCAAGTCGCAGCCAGATACGTTACTGTAATGAGTTTCACTTTTTCCTGGTGGGCCCTTCCCTGCCCTGCCAGGAAGTAACACAAGGAAATAAACTCTATCATCAGTTTGTTGACCTCTACTTGGAACTGGGTTCATCAAAGGCCGTGTTTCCAAAAGACGCAGGTGACTGCCCAGAATCGACAAACCTTTTCATCCTACTTTCAAAAAATTATACCTTCTTTAAGTGGAAAAAGTGGAATGAAGCAGGACCAATTTTGGTACTGTAATCTCGAGACAAATTAAATTTAAACTACCTTAAGCAAGAATGATGAGTGAAGCTTAAGGACTAACCCATCGATGTGACAAATAAGAATTGAATAATCTACCATTGGGGATTTAAGCTCATAAGAACTTACAAATTCAAATGCCTTTGTTGTGTACTTACTAGGGACAAAATCAAGAAGGGAAAATCTAAAGAATTAAAGAGTATGTGTTACAAGCCATTTTATGAATTGGGATACGAAGAGGTGCTACCTCACCAAAACACCTGTAACAGGCAGGTGATATGTTATAACAGCCAACAGGTACTTGGGTCAAACATGGAGAGAGTCCTTTGAATGTAGGACAAGATTGCGGATATGCTCCATTCTCATGAGTCAAAGATACCATGAATGAAATACTTTTGTTTAGCGCTGTAAACTTTCTGGATAGAGAATGTCCTGGATTCCAATCGGGAGGTACTATTTTTGTTCTTTCAAAATTATGCAACCGGTGCCCACGATTTTCCATCCATTAAAATGAACACAATTTTTACCCCAATGTCTCTATCAGCTATATGAAACTTGACAAAAGCTTTGAGACTGCTGTGCCAGATCTGACTGTTAATCACAGTCTGACTGCCCTCTCATAAGGGATCATAGTACACATGAGAAGCCAAAACCTCTAAAATCCAAATCTTGGCTAAAATACTATCATAAGGATGACTGTTGTCTCGTGCTCCTGAACAATGTGAAGGATCCAAAAAAATGAAGGGAAAAACGTATAACAGAATCTGCCCTTTGGAAAGAATCAACCATTCACCCACAGCATTGCTCTACGATCTAGAATTCTGCAGCAAAACTGCATCAGTGCTCAGCTCTAAATTTGACCATGAGATATATTTCTGGATAGCCCCATTAATGGAAAATCATGACCAAATGGAAAGGCCACTTATAAGAACAGATTGCTTCTGCTGAGGTCATTGACCGTTTTGTTTTGTTTACCCACAGTGTACTGGGCTGACAAATCCACAGCATCTGATCTGCACCAGTGCCATATCTCCACTTCATCAGAAGCAAAGAACCAGAGAGCGAGTCATACCATGGCTATTAATTAATGGACCAGAATTATGCTGCTGTTCCACGTCTTGTTTTGAACCATGACTTCAGAGTGGTTTAAAGCAAATAATATTGCTTGTAACTGGAGTCAGTTTAAGACCCCATATTCCTTAAAAGCATGTATCCTGGTCGCTGTATTGCAAATGACCTCCACAGGAACCACCCTCCCCATGTTGACCGAAGAAATAGCCACTACTCAAGTAGCATAAGCTTTAATTTTCCCCACCCCACTCCACTCACAGCCCACGAAGAATCACTGGTCATTAACGGAAGAAACTCAAGAGGTGGTTTTAGCTGCAGATCAACCAATAGGTTTCCTTCTTTTTGTAGCTGAAGTGCCCTACCACCATTATGTTTGGAAACAGCACTGAAGGCAAATCAGTACAGAGCAGTATGGTATGTTATTCAGGCAACTTGAACTTTCAACATTTTAAGAGGGCAAAATAATGATGCAGTTCTATTGTATGGAATTTTAAATTGTTTTCAATCCTCTGAGCAACAATAAACAGTACATTTCAGAATTAGGTGATGAGAATTTTTTAAAAATTATATACACACCAATATTTTTCCTAAAACAGCAAGCATAAAATGAAGGGAAGAATATATACATAAATAAAACTTATACACCAGGTTTTACAGTAATGCCAACTGAAGAATTTTATTTAAACACATTCAGTTAAGAAAAACTATCTAATCATTTCAGAAAGAGAAACTTAAACAGGAGGTATGCTTTCCATTTTTCAAACTTTTCAAATTTATCACAAAATATTTACAAATAATTGGATCTGGTAGTGTAGTGGTTATGCTATTGTATCATTAATCCAGAGTTCTAGACTAATAATCCAGAGAACATTAATTCAAATTCCACCATGGCAGTTTGAAAATTTGAATTCAGTTTTTAAAATCTAGAAGTAAAAAGCTGGTATCGATAAAAGTGACCATGAAGCTGTTGGATTGTCTTAAAACTCAACTGGTTCACTCATGTTCTAGATGTAATTCCAGTTCCACACCAAAGTAGGGTTGCCAACTCTGGTTTGACGTAGTCCTGGAGATTTAATCATGTGACATTTGATCACATGGCATTTAATCACAAGACTCAGCTCATGTGATACTTAATTACATGACATTTGATCACATGGCATTTGCCCACTGTTGCAAATGTTATTGCATTTACCTTAGTTGAGTGTTTCAGTATCACCAAGCCCTGAATAAAATATTTGACTTTTTGTTTTGTAGTGAGATGAATAACCTAATTTACAAATCAAAGAAAGAACACAAAAGAATAGAAAGATTTCAGGATAAGTAATGTTTAAATAAAAACTATTTCTGTGATGTTTCTACAGTATAACCACAATGAGAAACAGCAAGTAAATTCCACTGATTCGACAAAAACATCACTGATGTAAGTAACTTCTAATTAAAGTTTTCGTACAATTTTATGAGTTACACAGCAAGCTATAAAAACAATAAATAAAACCAAAACCAAACCGAATTCAATTCCCTGACTCCGGCACCCCACCTTGAAGCCCAGCTTCAGGGAGGTGAGGTTCAGTCCTCAGGGAGCAGCACCTAAGCTGCCTGACTCCCGCAATAAAACACATTATTCAACAGCGTACATCACAGGTCAACATGAACTCTCCCCCAGTTTGTTTCTCTCTTACTCCCTCCCCAGTTTGTTTCTCGCTCCTTCCATTCCCAGTTTGTGTTTCTCTCTCCCTCCCTACAATTAGTGTTTCTCTCTCCCTCCCTACAGTTGGTGTTGCTCTCTTCCCCCAGTTTGTGTTACTCTCTCCCTCCCTCCCCCAGTTTATGATGCTCTCTCCCTCCCTCCCCCAGTTTGTG
This sequence comes from Heptranchias perlo, assembly GCF_035084215.1. NCBI lineage: Eukaryota > Metazoa > Chordata > Chondrichthyes > Hexanchiformes > Hexanchidae > Heptranchias > Heptranchias perlo. Next base: position 30,898,701 of record NC_090334.1, on the reverse strand, counting down.
TTACTCTCCCCCTCCCTCCCCCCCCCAGTTTGTTTCTTTCTCCCCCAGTTTATGATGCTCTCTCCCTCCCTCCCCCAGTTTGTGTTACTCTCCCCCTCCCTCCCCCCCCCCCCCCAGTTTGTTTCTTTCTCCCCCAGTTTATGTTGCTCTCTCCTTCCCTCCCCCAGTTTGTGTTACTCACTCTCTCCCTCCCTCCCCGCTTGTGTTGCTCTCTCTCCCTCCCTCCCCCAGTTTGTGTTTCACCCACCCTCCCTCCCCCAACTTGTGTTACTCTCTCCCTCCCTCCCCCAGTTTGTGTTGCTCTCTCAGGACTCACGGAGTTTCCAGGCGACTTTCGTTGGTCCCAAATCCGGCAACCTTACAACCGGTAAGGAAGCGGTGCGTTCCGAATAACGGGGTGACCAGTAGGGACCAGACAATGCAGATTGGCTGCAAGCCACGACTGCCAGGATATTATGCATGCACAAACCACGCATACAAGGACCGTTTCTCCCAGGTCACCGGCAACAGTGTTCGGGATACCAATCGCCCATTCCAAGAGACTCCCACCGAAAGCAGGAGGGTTGGGAACCCTACATGGTTGACTCTTAACTGCCCTCTGAAGTGGCCTAGCAGGAAACTCAGATGTAGTAAACAGAAGGCCTACTCTGCCTTCTCAGGGTAACTAAGGATGGGCAATAAGTGCCGGCCTTGCCAGCAACGCTCACATCCCAAGAATGAATAATAAAAAAATGTGCAAGCACACTTTAAACCCAGCCAGTCCCACCAACCTCTCTGTTGTCTTCAACTCTGGTAGAGTGACAGACATGATAATGAACCGATATCATCTGTCCCTGTTCAAAGTGCAACCTGGAAAGTAGAACCAGACTGCAGGTGGCCTGGAATATGTAGCTTCAGTGTGGCCGGTTATAAATATTTCAAGCTGGCAGGACTGGCAATGCTCTGGCAGATTTAATGTTTTTGAAAGACTTTTTTATAGTTATGGCAGGTTTATAAAGATTTACTGTTTTATATTGGTGACAGAATCAAAATATTAGCAATTGGATCATCTGCTTACCACTCAATTGAAGATACTGCACATTAACAGATATACATATTTTTATTACTCAAAGTTGAAACGTATTAAAACGCATCAAAGCCTGCGACGCAAGTACTGTCGTATAATTTAAGCTTATTACATTGTCACATTAATTTTTTAATTAAATATTGCACCATTGGGGACAAATCATTATAGGTACTGCAAACAGAATTAAGTGATATTTAGAATGTTATAATAATTAGAGACTTAGAACTTGCAAACAAATTGTGAGGCCTGCAACAGATAGGTTTCCAAATAACCATCAGGTAATAATCATCTTGCATATGGTCTTTGAGGGGCTGTATTCTGTTTTGTTCATAACTAAGAGAAGGTAATCATAGAACTAAAAAACTCCGATCAAGAAGGCTTGTTAACTGCCTAGTCTGTTAAGCTCTGGTTACCATGGTAGCCAGTGTTGAAAAAAGCTACAGATTGGTATGAAAAAGCATGTCGACAATTGCCCTGTCACAGCATGCAAGCAGGTCTGTTCAAAAGCAGCACACCACGAGTTTTTCTTCCCAGTTTGCACTACCCCATGCTGTTTAATAATATCCATTTACTGGTTGTGGGATTGATCTAGTGTAGTGTAGTAACCCATATCTAGTCAAGCTCCACTTTTTAGATTGAGCAGAGCTGCAACAATTGACATTGTGGCATTTAATTCACAAAAACTAAATCACGTGTAAACTTTTTATTCCTAATCATGCATAATTTCTATTTTCTTTAATGATCTAAAATATCATGATCCTGAAAAAATCCTTTCTTGTTATTAACATCTTGCATCACCCTTTTAAAGAAGAATGGCATAAGACAGAATTAAAGGCAAGATGGTATGTCTAATGTATATTGTAACCTTTTGCAAAATGAATCATATTACCAAGATAATTTCCATTATTGTCTTTGGCTTCAGTATTTTTCCTCAATGTTTGTAAAGATGACAAAGTTACAAGTTTTTTCCCCCTCGACAATTTTGTCCTCCTTATCTCGTGAAGGCCAGTATATGGTTTAAGTGGTGCCCGTTGCCCTCTGGTAACTTGGCTAAGTGGCTAATGTTCAACTGTGAGCCTTGATAGTGAATGTCAGCAAGTTTTATACAGGGAGCATCAGAGCCAAGCCCAATCTTGTCCTCACCCGCTATCTGCATGTGTACTTCCAGCAGAGGGCACTGAAAAACAATCTGGAGTGGGAACCTTGGCCAATATTGCCTTCCCTAACCCAGGGTCACTAAAGCTAATTGTAGTACCCCTGCCATTAACTGACTGAAATCAGCTAACTCAACACTGACTGAAGATTGAATCTAGTCTGCATGGTATAGCTACTCACTGAGTAAATTTGCTGAACCATCAGGGAGCAACAAGTTATAAATATGTTTTCATCTCTCCGAGTAGTAACAGTGATGGTTACATTTTTTGAAATATTCTTCAGCTTAGAGCTTTACAGTTTCTAGCAGGGATCAGATGGAAACCAGGAACAGGAGCCCCGCGTGATTTTTCTGCTTCCAAATTAAGGGTGTCTGAGGCCAATAATAGCACCCCAACTATTATTCTGACTGATATCAACTAACGCAGCCCAGATCAGGAACTGTGAATTCTTAAGTATCAAACTAACAAAAGAGTCTATTTTAAATTTGAGTGAGCTAGATATAAGAGAATATAATCATCACAGTTGTGAGGCTGAAATGAATATGTGCATTGAAGATCACAAAAAGACTTTGCAGTTAACATTTTGACTTTACAATGTACTTTACTATGGAGTGAACAGTTGGGACAATAAAAGATATTTTAAAACAAATTTACAGGGACTGCAAGACACAGTAAGTTTGAACACTATCATTATCATTTATCTCAGGGACCAGTCCACAGCAACAAAGTGGAACTCTACTGTTGCTGAGAGCTATAAATGCCTCAAGTGAAATCTCAATTTAGCCCTAGTAACTATGAAAAATTATAACACTGTTCATAATTTGGCATAAATTGCTGGAAACATGCAGTTTCACTCAGAAAGGGCTCAAGAATTGCTGGTATAGGAAACAAAAGCATCCTACAGATGAGTTAGGGGTTGCTCATTCAAGATAGTGGTTAATACACTGTTCGAAAATAGTGGAGAGAGCTTTACCCTATATTTAACCTATAATAACATGGGAGTGTATGTTACTAACTCTGCACACAAAAAGTAAATTTAAATACTTCCATTGATGTAACCTTAATGAACACAAAACTAATTTTAAAAAACTAAATTATAAATAAGTGAAACAAAATCATTCTATTAAGATTAGATCAGCAGTGCAGGAAATGTTTCAATGACCTGACAAGAGCAGCAAGGGTGAGGACAGTTCTTCATTTCTCCATTTTTCCTGGCAACAGTCCTTCCTCTACCTCAGCACTCTGAACAATTCCCTCCCTTGCATCATCACATCCTTCACCACCCATCACACGGGCACACTATACCACCCCTCATTCTCATGTCCAAACACACACTCGCCTGTTTCTTGTTACCTTCACAGCAGTCTTCTCCTTCGTCACCTCATCAACAAATACCTGCCATGGTGCCAGAAAGCCAGCTGGGCCAGACTGTCCTGCCAGCAGCCAAAGTGCTGCACTCTGCAGTCAGGCCCTTGCAGGTTCGAGCACCCAGAAGTCATCAGTCACGAGCACCTCAAAGGTCCCAGAATGAGCATCAGCAACCTTCCTCCAGCTTAGCTGAAGCCACTGAGGGAGCATCTCCTGGAAATAGTTGAGTTAGTAAACCTACTTTTAAGAAAGGCACCATGCTTTGACACTTGGGTGAGAGATGAATTGAAGACAATTGTGTTTGACATTAAATTAATCACCTTTATCACATTTGGCACTTTGGTCTGCAGTGTCTTTTAACAGCAGTTTCTGAGTCTGTATTGTCAATATGCCATTCATACTGACTGAACAGTTTCAATGTTCTTTAATGAAGGATTAAAGGAGTAAAGAAGGTAACAAGGACTGTTAATCAGAGGGGCTTTGTGTCATTTTTCAGGGGAGGAGACTGAGCAGATCACCAGAGGCACTATTCGATCAACTGATCCCTGGCCTCTCTGGCTGCAATGCGTTATGCTCAGCCTCATGCTTCTGCTTCTCCCTTGCCTTCATCCAATTCTTCCTCATCAGATGATGAATCTTCCAGTTGCTCTGCCACCTCCAACTGCAATCCTCTCTGTTGTGTAACATGCAGCACAGTACAATACTGCGACCAACTTCGTATGGGGCATATTGTACGAAGCCCCAGACCTATCCAGGCACATGAACCTTTGCTTCAATAGCCCAATAGGCTGCTCAGTGATGTTCCTGGTGGTCCCATGGCACTGATTATACCTGAGCTGTTCAGGCATGATGGCATTGATGAGGGATGCCATAAACCATGTGCGTAGGAGGTAGCTATTGTCCCCAAGCAACCATTTTCTTACATTCCTGAAAGGGTGGAATAGTGGGGGAATGAAAGAGTGTCATAGGATGAAGGCATCATGACAGCTGCCTGTGAAATTGACACAGACTCAGATAATCCTTCTGCAGTGTTCACACATGTTAGAACTCTTCATGTGCATTACAAGCCAGACAGTGAAAATGGGACAGAGAGGGGAACTGCCTTGTACATTATTGGAAAGTATCTTTGCAGTTATCTCCAGGATATTGTTGATAATTCACAAATCCTCAATGATCATTGCCAAATCACAAGCGTAATTAGAATTTATCTGTATCTGGGGGTTATTGGTTCAACAACTTGAATGGTAAATCTGAAATTAATTCCAAAACCTGAATAGTGATTACTAGCAAAATCCACTGGCTGCAATGACTTTGTTGACCGTCTTCTGAATAACTTATCCCTTTTTAAAACAGCCCTCGGAGATTGTATAATTTTTCTACTGTTAGATTATGTGCACACTATATTGTCATTGCAAGAACTGCACAATGTTGCTATGACATCATTTGATTCACTACATGTTAAGTTTCATCAGTTGTCTATAAATCAAAATTGTCATTTGAAAGCAGTGCTGTCCCAATATACAAAGTTATTATGATGCAAAAGTCTGCATAATAAATTGTTTCTACATCTGATCTATTGCCTGGATTTTTGAACCACAACTGTCAGTATATCGTAATCATCCTAATACCAACACATTTCTTGAGCCTGACTGGCCAGTGCCATTCTGAGACAGCATTCCAACAAGTGGTGATAAAACTGGCCTTAATGCAGCAAATTGGCCCTCGCCGCTGTTTTCAATGGGGGGGGGGGGGGCTTGCAGAATAATCCCTTCCAGCTTTCAGCAATGATTCCAGCAGAGCATCACTAAAGTCCCAGCAAATTGTAGCATTGCTATAACAGTGGCATCATTCACTAACGCCATAATTTCCTGGGACTTTAGTGACAATAGAAATGCCGTTATTTCACCATTACTATGGCACTACGGCCCAGCAAATTCCAGGTTTGTTTGATTTCGTTCTGGAAAATGAAGTGGAGCAAATAACTGATGTAAGAATAGAAGAATAATTGGGAAGTAGTGACCATGACATAGCTTCAATGTAAGAACAGACAATAACAATGATGAGTCAAAGATAGGGGTGTTGGATTGGAAGAAGACAAAGTTCAGGGAGATAAAAACTGACCCAAAATTGAGCAGAAATATTAGCAAACATATCGACAGATCAGCAGTGGGAAATCTTCAAATATGAGATACATAAAGTATAAGATATATTCCTATAAGGTGAAAAGAGAGTGCATCGAAGTGTAGAGTTCTATAGATAAATAGAGAGATTAGAACTAAACCTGAACTTAAAAGGAAGGCGTATAATAAAATGAGGGCCGACAACACTGGAGAAAATTATAAAGAATGTAAAGGATGCATTGGAGAGTTGAAAATCAAGATTGAAAGGGCTAAAAGGGAATATGAAAAAAGACAAGCACATAAAATGAAAAGGAAATAATAAGGGCTTATATAAGCATATTACAATAAAAAATAGTTAGAGAGATTCGGGTTGAAAGGGGAAAACTAGTTATGGCAGAAGGTGGCATTATGGAGGAAAAGTTAAATAAATATTTTCCAGCCATTCTTACAAATGTTGGTGGAAGTGAGAAAGTAGAGATACTAGAGGAGATATAGAAAAATAGAGATAACTATAGAAAAGGAAGTGTTTCTGAAAAAATTAGCAGACCTTTAGGTGGATGCATCACTGGGCCCTGATGGTCTGCACCATAGACAGTTAAAAGAAGTTGGAAAGGAGATTGTAGAATCTTTCACCACCACTTTTCAATCTTCCTAAGAGAAGCAAATTTGCTGGAGGGCTGGAGGGTACCCAATGTAACGTTGCTGTTCAATAAGGGAGAAAATGGTAAATTGGATGACTATAGACCAGTTAGTCTAATGTCAGTTGTAGGCAAACTGTTAAAACTAAGAATTCTTGATCAAATTAGTGAGCATTCAGAAATACATGGGGTAATTAAGGACAGCCAATATAGATTTGTTAAAGGCAAGTCACATTTGACAAATTCAATTATTTTTTTTTAAGTAACCAATTGGATTGATAAAGGGAATGCAAATTTCGCATGTATAGATTTTCAGAAGGCATTCAACAACGTGTCTCATAGGAGGCACGTTACAAAAATTCAAGTGTATGGCATAAAAGAGAAAATGTAGCAGCATGGATGGAAAGTTGATTGACAGACAGGAAATAAAAGGTTAGGGTTTTTGGATGTTGCTCGGATTGAAGAAAAGTTGGAAGTGATGTTCCCCACGGATCAGAGTTGAGTCTACTTGTGTTCATATAGATTAGACCTGGCCATGATATCAAAATTTGGTGATGATGCAAAATTAGGGGTTGCCAAACAACGAGGAGTATAAAAGACTTCAGAAGGATATAGTGGAATGGGCAGACAGGCGGCAGAAGCAATTTAATGTGGAGAAGTATGAGGTAATGCATTTTGGAAAAATAAGTGCCTGGAATTTCCTGGAAACCTGTGCCATAGTAATGGCGCAACTGCGGTGTGTGCCATTAATCTAGACCTGAAGTTCCAGGGAATTATGGCGTACATTATTTATGGTCTGCCATAATTTCCTGGGGCTTCTGCAACGCTCAGCTGATAGCCGCCGCCAAAACCCCCAAGAGTTTATAATCATAGCTCCGCCTACTAGTCATGTTAATGGTGAAGGCTAATTTCATCAATTTCCGCCAGTTTCCTCACCGCAGCCACTTAGACTTTTAAATTATGATGCAGGCTACTTGCAGCTCTGTTTCACTGAAGAAACATATAAATGTATCCAGACTCGTTGTCAGAAATTATCTGCAAATAGTAACGATGGCTGAGATTTCCAAATCAAGTCAACTGCATTGGGGAGGGAGAGGGCGGGGATGTTGCAACACTTCATATACTATTCCTTATATAGACACACCAAGACTGGAGGGTTTAAGATTGCTGTATTTCAATATTTCTTTTCCTCAGTTTGAACTTTGTCCTCTCCTCCTCATCACCCGAAGGTCAGCATATGGAGCAGAAAAGGCACTACATGGGTAGATGCAATACTGACTCTTCATCATCACAAAACAAGCAATCAGGGAAAGATTCTGTGAAATGGCTGAACAGCATCATACAAGCCACTGTGCCATGTAATATTGATGACAGAAATTAAGCATTTTTGTATCTGCCATATCACGGTATGGATTTCTTTCTTTGTGTCATGGGGTATAAAACCAAATTCACTCCTAGAAAATGGCAGGATGAACCGACGCAGAGACAACTTGGCAGCTAATGTGTCAAACAATAACCAGCCCAACCTACCAATCTCCAAGACATGCTTCACTCAGGTGACTGCTACAGCTAGGGTACATTTCCCTCTTGATTACATTTATGAAATAGGGAATGTGGAGATTAGGATTTCAAAGAACAGTAACTCTTTCAGTCGGAGGAGCATCCCTGCTGGAGCTCTCATCAGTCCATATAAAAAACTACCCATTATATCATAGGTCACACAGCTAGTGAAAAAACTACATTGCCAATATATGACAATGCAAAGAACTACCTGCATAAACATATCTCTGCAGGGTCTGCAGATGAAAATTTGCTGAGATTTTATGCATATATGTAAGTTTCTGTTTTGCTCATGAGATAAACTGAGAACATCAGCAGAGAGTCAATCCATTTCTTGGTTCCAGAAGAAGTCAATCAACTTTGTCTGGACCCTGGTGTCAAAACTCAAGGAAGGAATCAGGTGACCAGCTGACACCACAGCAGAGAGGCCACCCGCTGCTTAATCACCACATCCTCGTAGGAAAGCACCCACATCAAGCTGATCAGTCAAAGTAGAGTGCAAGGATTGTCATCAGCAGTAATGGGATAGGAAAAAGATTTGGATGCAATCATTGATCATTCACTGAAAGCTTCAAGGCAATGTGAAGCTGTGAACTTAAAGGCCTCCATTTTAGCACCCGCAATTGGGTGCATTCCTGGCAGGGGGGCTCCAAAAATCAGGGAATCCCGGAGCGGGTCGGGAGCCCGGCTTCAACCCGCCCACTTCCGGGTTCCCCACAGACGCGCCGACGTGCGCGAGCAGCCCCCGCATGTGGGACTCCCGCAGGCAATTACAGCCAGCGGGGTGCCACTTGAGAGTACTTACCTTGCTATTTCAGGTCATTAACAGACCTGATTAAGGGAATATGTCAGGAGGGGTGGGATTTTAGAAACAACTGGGACTGTTTCCCATACTCGGGGAAACACTCCCAGTTCAAATGGATGTGTTGCAGCTATCAGCCTGTGGCAGCTGCAAAGGTCCATTTGACAGGTGGGGGTGGGGGGGGGGGGGGGGGGGGGAGAGACCCTCACTCATTGCAGGAGGCCACTCTGTCACTTTGGACAAAGTTTGGCCTCCACCACCCTCCTCCTGACAATCAAATTCACCAACTTGCACACTTACCCCAGGGTCCAGAGACATGTACCTACCTTGCGGATCCCCTCAGATGTACATCTTCCAGATGGGGGCCGCCGGAGCTGCAGTCATGACCTCTTCGGAGGGCGAACAGCATCACCAGCCTCACCGGCCAAGCCTTCCACCTCTGACACGTGGAGCTCCACAACACAGTGCTGTGACACATCCACCTGCACAGCAGGAGGGAGGGCAACCGCAGAGAGAGATGCGTCGCAGAGGGCACTACCCTCGCCACAGGGTCCACAGACCGAGGCTCAGCTTCCTGGACCTCTCTGAGCAGCAGTGCACACGGAGGCTCAGAGTCACTCGACATGTAGTCGTGGACATCTGCAGCCTCCTTCAAGCCGAGCTGCTCCCAGCTGGCCCAAGCACCATCTTCTTACCTGTCGCTGTCAAAGTCACCACTGCCCTCAACAACTTCTCCTCCGCATCCTTCCAGGGTGCCACCGGGGACATCGCCGACGTCTCTCAGTCGTCTGCACAAAAGAGCCCTGCAAATACACCTACACCCACTTTGCAGTGACACAATGGGTGGCATCAGTTGTGGATCTTCATTGTGATCCTCAGGAAAGGGCATTATTGCACAAACCAGACAAGATTCGCAAAGATGTGGCAGTAGTGGTGCCAATATAATATGTGATGTGAGTTGATCAGAAATTAAATATAAGTAAAAACCATGACAAACCCTCAAATACCCTTGTGCATCCCCTTCATGCTCACGACACGTTTGCCTTACGCTTCCTACTGCACATATGTGATGCATGCCCTGTGGCTGCAGCACAGGTAGTGGCAAGTTGAGTGAGGCTGACCGTGAAAGAGATGCATGAGAGGGTGAGTATGAGATAGAGCCATGAGATTGTATGAGGATTGGGTTGAGTGGTAGTGGCGGGATGAGTACTGGCGAGGTGAGTAAGAGCAGTTAAGATGAGGATGAGGTTTGAGTGGGTGTGAGGGGTGATGTGACAGAGTAGTGTTGGCAGTGCAGAAGGAGATGTGGGGTGGGGGCGGTGATGTGGCAGACGGAGTGTAGGGGAATGAGTAAGTGTACTCACTTTGGCTGACCTACTTAGGTCATTGCAGCGCCTCCTGCAATGATATGCTGGTGACCTCCTCTGCCACCTCGAGCCAGGCCTTCCAGGTGGCCGAGGCAGGCCGCTTCCTTCCGCCCGCCGGGGGGGGGGGGGAAGATCTCTGTCCTCCCCCTCCTCCTCACCCCATCCAATGATACCTGGAGTGAGGCATCATTAAACTGGGAGCAGCCTTCCCCCTGGGCTGCTCCAGGCTGTAATTTTTCCTATTTGTTGCAGCATCAGTCAGTGGAGGACTGCCCCTTTAAATAGAGCTCCTCCAGCTGACAGAGCTTACTGCGCATGTGCAGTCCACCCGACGCGCAGATCAGCAGCGGGGAACCCGGAAGACGAGGTAAGTGGATCTAATTAGGCTGCGATCACGTGCGGGGCAGACTGATTCCACCGGGCGCGCCCCCCCCCCCCCCGCCACAAACCCGCAGCCCTGGCAATATCGAGCTCAAAGTAATTAAGATTAGTAAAGAAAAAGTACTGGAGAAATTAATGGGACTAAAAGCTGACAAATCCCCTGGACCTGATGGGCTACATCCCAGGGTCTTAAAAGAGGCGGCTTCAGAGATAGTGGATGCATTGGTTTTGATCTTCCAGAATTCCCTAGATTCTAGAACAGTCCCCATGAATTGGAAGGTAGTGAATGTAACCCTCTATTCAAGAAAGGAGGGAGAGAGAAAACAGGGAACTAAATGCCAGTTAGCCTGACATCAGTAGTAGGGAAAATGCTAGAGTCTATTATTAAGAACGTAGTAACAGAGCACTTAGAAAATCATGGTATGATTAGGCAGAGTCAACACGGTTTAATGAAAGGGAAATTGTGTTTGACAAATCTATAAGAGTTTTTTGAGGGTGTAACTAGCAGAGTAGATAAGAGGGAACCAGTGGATGTAGTATATTTGGATTTTCAAAAGGCATTCGATAAGGTGCCACACAAGAGGTTGTTACTCAAGATTAGGGCTCATGGGATTGGGGGTAATGTAATAACATGGATTGAGGATTGGTTAACAGACAGAAAGCAGAGAGTAGGAATAAAAGGGTCATTTTCGGGTTGGCAGGTTGTAACTAGTGGGATGCCACAAGGATCAGTGCTTGGGCCTCAGCTGTTTACAATATATATCAATGACTTAGATGAGGGGACCGAGTGCAATGTATCCAAATTTGCTGACGAGACAAAGCTAGGTGGGAAAGTAAGCTGTGAGGGGAGGACGCAAAGAGGCTGCAAAGGGATATAGACAGGTTTAGTGAGTGGGTGAGAAGGTGGCAGATGGAGCATAATGTGGGGAAATGTGAAATTATCCACTTTGGTAGGAAGAATAGAAAAGTAAAATATTTTTTAAAAGGTGAGAGACTAAGAAATGTTGATATTCAGAGGGATTTGTACACGAATCACAGAAAGTTAATATGCAGGTACAGCAAGCAATTAGGAAGGCAAATGGTATGTTAACCTTTATTGCAAGGGGGTTGGAGTATAAGAGTAAGGAGGTCTTGCTGCAGTTATATAAGGCTCTGGTGAAAGAATACCTGGAGTACTGTGTACAGTTTTGATCACCTTACCTAAGGAAAGATATACTTGCCTTGGAGGGGGTGCAAGGAAGGTTCACCAGATCACTAGATCAATTCCTGGGATGGGAGGGTTGTCCTATGAGGAGAGATTGAGTAAAATGGGCCTATATTCCCTTGAGTTTAGAAGAATGACAGGTGATCTAATTGAAACATATAAAATTCTTAGAGGGCTTGACAGGGTAGATGCTGATAAGTTGTTTCTCCTGGCTGGAGAGTCTAGAACTAGAAGTGTAGTAAACAGTGAGGAGAACAGTAATAGACTTCAAGAGGACATAGACAGGCTGGTGGAATTTAACGCAGAGAAGTGCATAGTGATACATTTTGGCAGCAAGAACGAGAAGAGGCAATTTAAACTAAATAATTCCATAGGGGTGCAGGAACAGAGAGACCTGGGGGTATATGTGCACAAATCTTTGATGGTGGCAGGACAGGGTGAGCAAGGGCTTAAAAAAGCAAACGGGATCCTCGGCTTTATAAATAAAGGCACAGAGTACAAAGGCAAGGAAGTTATATTGAACCTTTATAAAACACTGGTTCGGCCACAACTGGAGTATTGTGTCCAATTCTGGCACCGCACATTAGGAAGAATGTGAAGGCCTTAGAGAGGGTGCAGAAAAGATTTACTAGAATGGTTCCAGGGATGAGGGACTTCAGTTACGTGGATAGACTGGAGAAGCTGGGGTTGTTCTCCTTAGAGCAGAGAAGGTTGACAGGACATTTGATAGAAGTGTTCAAAATCATGAAGTGTTTATATAAAGTAAATAAAGAGAAACTGTTCCATTGGCAGAAGGGTTGAGAACCAAAGGACACAGATTTAAGGTGAATGGCAAGAGAACCAAAGGCAACATGAAGAAAAGGTTTTTTACAGAGTGAATATTTATGATCCGGAATGGGCTGCCTGAAAGGGTGGTGGAAGCAGATTCAATTGTGGCTTTCTAAAAGAAATTGGATAAATACTTGAAGGGAAAAACTTTGCAGGGCTACGGGTAAACAGCGAGGGAATGGGACTAACTGGACTGCTTGTACAAAGAGCAGGCACGGGCTCGATGGGCCGAATGGCCTCCTTCTGTGCTGTAACCATTCTATGATTCTATAGGGGTCATAGTCTCAAGATAAGAGATTGGCCATTTAGGACTGAGAGGAGGAAAAATTTCTTCACTCAAAGAGTTGTGAATCTTTGGAATTCTCTACCTCTACTATTGAGTATATTCAAGATTGAGATCGATAGATTTTTGGACACTAAGAGAATCAAGGGATATGGGGATCAGGCAGGAAAGTGGACTTGAGTGAGAAGATCAGCCATGATCTTACTGAATGGCGGAGCAGGCTCGAGGGGCCATATGGCCTACTCCTATTCCTATTTCTTATGTTCTTATCAACAAATGCTGGGATGCATTTTGAAGGCTCTGTCCTATAAGTTAGTCAATCAAATTATTCCAACTTTTTAAATATCCAAATTTGGAATAAATTTATTTGCACTTTTCCATAGTAAACATAGAAACACTAGGTGTATTTGAGCTATCAACGGGTTCTACTCTTCAGTGGAATATTAAAGTAGATCTTGATTTATTGGAAGCTCAAGTTCTCTTGACTATGCTCGATACTAATGCCTACATGTTGTAGCTTATAACCGTGAATTTCCTACAATCTGTTGAATCAGTAGTGTATTGATCTCCCTTAGCTTGGATGCAATAGCAAGCTTCCACAATTTACTCTGGGCAATCTGTAACCAAACTGTATTAAGTGTTGTTGATTGACAGGAAAAAGTTAAGGGGTAAATATAAATTAATAAGCATTAAACATTTCATGAGCAAAAATTCAATAAAAGCAGATTCAGTCTTCACAAAATGATTGAAGCAGATTGCTAATGTAGCTATCTAAAGTTACTACTGATGTTCAAAATTATTTTATGTGATTTATGATTACGAATGGATCTGTCTGAAAGTTATTGATGTGACACAATGACTATAAGCTGCTAGTTTGAAATAGCCCAGCAGGTACTCATGTTTGTTTGCTAAACTCCCATGATTCCGAGTAGATAATTGGTCTGTGAAGTTTACAGTAAAAGCTGAATCTGTTGCCTTGCATCCCAGCTGGCTGAGAACAGGTTTACAGACCTCAATGTACAAATTTTGCCAGCAGCAAGGCCTCACGATTCTCTTAAAAATGTGTTTTGTTGTGTTTTTCAGGTGCTCTATGGAAAACCCATTCTCTAGTAGCTCATTATAAGGATGAAGTTACAGTATAGGTTTGTTTGAATCATAGCAATTCTGACAACAGTGACAGGGCTTAATATATTGCACTGGGTATTGAAAACAGTGTGACTAAATCCCCTGTGAATTTGATCATCTGTTTCTTTCCCTTCACAAGTTTCAATCACCTATTAGACCTTAGAGATCCAGCTGCAAGCTAATGCTGATTGCAATCCTGAAACAATTTTTGAAGAGTCAGGAGCATACTAATTGTTCTATTAAACAACAAGTCAATTATTTTTGGTTAATTTCAAACACCTTTCCAAATCTGCTTTTGCTCTAATGATGCGAAGCATTGTGAACAATAGCTAGAATCCCTTCTTTAGCAGATCTCTTGTTCTTATAATCATTTCTACAAAATTAAATATAATGTACAAACATGTTAAATCAACATAATAAAGCTACCAGAAAGCGTAACATGAAATAAAAAGTTATTGGAAAAATTTGAAACAAATGTTTTGAAACAAACATTGCTACTGATTAGGAAAGAAATAGAAACATTTTTTGCCAGCCGTTTTATGTTGTCATAAAAAAATGGGAAACCATAAGCAATATTGCTCTCAATCTTAATTCAAAAGGTTACCATTTAATCTTTCTAATTTAAAAAGATGCATGTACTGCCAGTAAAAGAACTTGAAACAGCAGTGTAGGAAATTAAAATAAGCTATTTTTGATGACACTTAGCATGTAATCAGAATACAAGTATTGATTACTCCAATGTTTAAGATACAACTTACTCATACATAGCACGATCTTGATACAGAAGCTAAATGCCAGCAGCGATTATTCAAATCACCTAGAAATCCATTTCATTTTAAAAAAAATCTAATTTCACTTGTAGTCAATTTCTTTTTATCCACACTTTATTACTCTGGTGCTATAAAAAGAACACAAAACAGAAAAGCATTGTCATTTAAGGCTATTTTTCTGTGTGGTTTGATAACTGGTATTTTATTAAAGGGGTTAATGCAAAACAATTTTAAAATAAAACTGTTATGCTTAATGCAAACTGAAAAAATATTTATAATTTGACACCAATCATGCAGTACACCATCCTTAAACCATAACTTCTGTTTTTAAAGCCACCATTCATTACCTAAAATCCCATTTAATTTCTTCAGACACCATTCATTACCTAAAATCCCATTTAATTTCTTCAGACACAAACAAGGCGATGAATGTTGTTTGTTTGCATATCTTCTGTTTATTAAAAACACAAGTGTCAGCAACGGGAAACATGCAGTAAAATCATTTGTTATTTTCCCCTGTGTAAGGTTCAAACTGCAGTGGTGGGACCAAACAATGACTTATGTGATGGATTTGTACGTTATATGCAAAGTACAATGGGAATCATGTAAAAAGTAGCTCAGAGGTTTTAATGCCATTAAATACAGAAATTATATTCTATTTTTATAATTTTAATTCAAGACCTATTAATGTTTCGCAATTGAATTATACTTCGACATTTTACACCAACATCTATCTAAAATAGAACTGAAAAGTACTTTCATCAGCCAAATGGTTTTAAATAAATATATAAACTACAGTTTCTAGACAAGTATGTAAAACTGTCTCATTAAATGAACTGTTCACTGTTTCGTAATCATGGGTGTAAACTGTAAAACACCCAAGATAATTAGAGTTGTAGGAAATTCAAGTATTTTGGAAATATTTACAGGTACATATTTACATTCAATTAATTATTATACTTGGCCAATTGCAGGATAAGAGTACAAAGCATTTATATTTCTTGTATCAATTCTCATTTGAACTTTAAATATACAAACTAGAAAAAAAGTTTACATCACTGAGATATGTGTAAAAACACACAAGGATCATAAATTTTAAAAATGGAAATGGTAAATGGGAAGCACCTAACTCATGCTTTCCTTCTTTTTTATTTTCCAGATTTAACTATCCAAAATAAATACAACTAATAAAATAATAATTAAAAAGACAGCAAAATCCCATTATTTTCATTCTTTTTCATTACAATGATTATTAGATCTTTTCCAATGTATTTGGGAATTTTTTAAGAGTTCAACCAGCCAGATGAAAATTCTGCATGTTAAGAAACTCTCTGCACTACAACGTCATCTGTCGATTAGTGACTTAACAATTAAATGATGCTATTACTGTAACGTAGAGTACTGATTAAGTATTTCTCCTGATGGTTAATAAATAGTAAGAACATAAAAAATAATTTTAATTTTTAACTCCTTAATGCAGTTCCCAAAGACTGACAATTTCAGTTTCTAAAGACAGGAAAGAGCTATTCAGCTCACTAACTGGTGGTCATATAAGTAGGACCGTAAAGTTGGTATCAATCAGCATCCTTCTCATACCTGAATTCAAATTGGGAGGAGTTAGCAATTTACAGAAAACATCAATCTATTCTAACTCTATGGAGGCTTTCACTGACAAACCTCCTATCAGAAGATCTGTGTTGTGATGTAGTAAAACGGAATGTCTTTTACCCACACTCCAGTTGTCTGCCTTCGCAATTATCAAGCAGAATTTTTGTGGGACAAACCCTTCTATGACATCACCACATTACATAGCCCATAATGTTTCTTTAATTATTTGTATTTTACCTCCTTTTCTCAGTGAATAAACCCCAGCCCAAGACTTGAGGAGGTACCAGGTTGTGTTCAGTTTTGGTCTCCATATTAGAGGAAAGATGTAGATTTATTGGAGGGAGTCCAAAGAAGGGCTACAAAGCTGATTCCTAAACTGAAAGAGCTGAGTTATAAGGAATGATTGTCTGCCCTGGGATTTTACTCTCTGAAAAGGGAGCTGAGGGGCACGGAGGGGAACTCAATAGAGGTCTTTACAATTTTCGTTTATGGAGAAATAGAATCCAGAAAAGTTCTTCTGTCAGACACAGGATTTAAGGCCTAAGGGACATTGTTTTAAGTTAAGGGTGTCAAATGGATATCGGAAATTTTGGCAACGTTTTTAGTAAGAGGGTGCGAAAATTGTGGAACAGATTACCAGCAGGTAACCAGAAGGAACAGAAAACCATGCAACATGCCCTTTAAAAGGGCTGGATGAATTCTCATTAAAAAAAGAGGCAAAGAGCTGTTAGAATCATGGCAATGACCTGATGGGAGGTTTAGAAGCGCAGGCTAGATGGACCAATGGTCCAATGGTCTTCTCCTTGCTGTTTGACTATGTTAAAATTCAATAAAAACATAATTAAGATAAATATTGAAACAGGGTCTTCCCCAGGGACGTCCACTGAAAAGAGACTACAACTACATTTTTCAAGTAATAACACATGGGGTATCATCTCTGTTTTATGCCCACAATTTGCAATTTAGAATGTCAGTTAATATGGTAAATCCGTAAATTAGTCCCAATATGATCCTCTTATGAATATGTTTGCAATAGAGAGTAGGAATAAACAGGTCATTTTCAGGTTGGCAGGTTGTAACTAGAAGGGTGCCGCAAGGATCAGTGCTTGGGCCTCAGCTGTTTACAATACATATCAATGACTTACATGAGGGGACTGAGTGTAATGTATCCCAAGTTTGCTGATGATACAAAGCTGGGTGGGAAAGTAAGCTGTGAGGAGGACGCAAAGAGGCTGCAAAGGGATATAGATAGATCAAGATAAGAGGTCGAACATTTAGGACCGAGATGAGGAAAAATTTCTTCACTCAGAGTTGTGAATCTTTGGAATTCTCCACCCCAGAGGGCTGTGGGTGCTCAGAGAATCAAAGGATATGGGGATAGGGCAGGAAAGTGGAGTTGAGGTAGAAGATCAACCATGATCTGATTGAACGGCGGAGCAGGCTCGAGGGGCCATATGGCTTACTCCTGCTCCTATTTCTTATATTCTCATAATAGATGGCTCAATATTGTTTATTTTGTCTCTTAATTGTTGGTTTTCTCAAAAAACATCTTAAACATGTTACAAAACTTGTTCAAGAAAACTCTCAATTAATAATCAGTACCGTGAACAGCATAGATAGCACAAAATGATTAAAATTGCAGCCTCCAATTACAATTCACGAATAAATACTGTGCAGAGCTAAGTTTACTGTCACCAGACTTAGCACTGTACAAATCATTAAGTGTCCCAAATGTAAGACTGAAATAGAAACTTTAACATACTTCTTCTGGGAATGTGTCAATAAGACAATTTAAGAGAAAATTTATAAGACAAGGAAGTCTCAATCTCTAGACCAAACAAGAAAATAATATCATAAACCTGGACTTGATTCTTGCTAAAATTATAATGGGTGAACAGTTACAGGTTCAATCTCTACAAATTACCTTTTCTTTTATTAGATAAATGTACAATAACTTGCACTTATATAGTACCTTTAATCTAGCAAAATGTCCCAACGAACTTCACAGTTTCACATCAGGCCAGATTAGGAGAGGAGAGAGGGGGGCCTGGGTTCAGGAGGTGACAAAGTGCAAAGAGATAGGTTTTAAGGAGATATTTGAAGGCATGGAGATATATAGCAAGATTAAATGGTTTAGAGAGGGACTTCCAGAGTACAAAGACAGGATGGCTGAAAGCTCTATCATTGATAGTGGAGTGAAAGGAGGGTGGAACACACAGTACACCAGGGTTGGAAGAGCCAAGGGTACAAGCAGGAAAGTAGGACTGGAGGTGTACTGCAGAGGTAAGAAGGGGTAAGGCTCTGGAAGGATTTGAAGTCCAGAATAAGAATTTTAAAATTACTGCATTGAAGAATGGGAAGCCAATGAAGGTCAGCAAGAATCAGGGGACTAGGTGAGGAGGATTCTGTGCAGGAGTTGTAGATGAGTTGTTCACGTAAGGTTGACTTCAAGAGCAAGCCATTGGAAAAGTTACTCAACTATTCCAATGCTCTTCTGGCCGGCCTCCCATCTTTCCACCCTCCATAAACATGAGTTCATCCAAAACTCTGCTGTCGGTGAACTAACTTGCACTAAATCCTGTTCGCCCCTCGTCCTGTGCTCGCTGACATACACTGGCTTCCAGTCTACCAACACCTCAATTTTAAGATTCTCATCCTTATGTTCAAACCCCTCCATGGCCTCGCCCCTCCCTATTTCTGTAACCTCTTCCAGCCCTACAACCCTCCAAGAACTGTGTGGTTCTTCAACTCTAGCCTTTTGTGCATCCCCCACTACCTTTGCCCCATCACTGGCGGCTGTGCCTTCAGCCGTCTAGACTCTAAGCTCTGGAATTCCCTCTCTAAACCTCTCCACATCCCTCTCCTCCCTTAAGATGCTCCTTAAAACCTATCTCTTTGACCAATATCTCTTTCTTTGGCTCAGTGTCAATTGTGTCTGATTATGCTCCATTGAACGTTAAAGGTGCTATATAAATGCAAGTTGTTGTTGTTGTAGTGATGACAAAGGCATGAATGAGGGTTGCAGCAGCAACGGGATGAGGTTGGAGGGAGGCGGGCGATGTTTCAGAAATGGAAATATGTAGTCTTCACCAGACTAGGGTTTGAAGCTCAGCGTGGGTTCAGCAGGATACCAAGCTTCCATACCATCATTGTAAGCTTGACCAGGTATCTAAGGAAAAGGATGGGATCAGGAGCAGGGTGCGGAGTTTCTGGTGGAGGATGAACAGGATGGCTTTGACCTTGCCAGTTTTGTGCCACAAGAAATGCTGTTTCAACCACAACTTCATGTTGGACAGGCAGTCCAACAAGTAGCAACAGTTGTAGAATCAAAGTTAGTAATGGCCAAGGGGCAAAAGATAAGTAAGGAATAGGAGGTAGAAAACCTTGGTTACCATTCAAGCAGGGGAGGAGAAACCATTGTCGGAGATGTACTAACTACAACGGGACAAGCAACTCTTGAAACATAAAAGAGGACAGTGCCTCAGAGAAAGACTATGAAGGAGAAATGGTGGAAGAAGACAAATATAAATAGTAATGTATCAGCAGTCCAATATCAAATATCTATATTGTAGACAATGTCATTTTATGTATGAAATATATCCAGAACAAAATATATGTGGAACAATGGCCAGCAAGCCTGTAATGTAATCGAAGAACTCAGATGATGTCATAAACCCTCAAAGTAAAGCCCAAGGCAATTATGACACGATTAGGTTAGATAGCCCTGTAATCACTCCCTTCAGTTGCTGCTCATAATATGTGCATTACATCTGTTTTATATACATTGCAATTTTCTTACTCTTTGGTGAAAGATTTCCTCTGTTCCTTATTTGTAACTAAATTGTAAATGCTAAAAATAGAGAACAGGGGAAATTTTCACCTCAGAGCCAATTTTCTACTGCCTTGTATCCAGGAGGCACTTATTTCCTAGGCACAATGAAGAGGGAAAAAGAGCTGAGACCTGTGGTTCATTGCCTGCCTACTTCTGGGGGTTTTCCTGGTGTGAAGCGATTTCACCTAGAATGCGTTGTAATTATATGATAATGCGGTGCACTCTACTTGACTTGCATCCGCCCCGGGGTGGGTGGCAGGGGAATGAAAGCAAAATCATCCCCTTAATGTTTCCGTAAAGGGTAACCAGCAGGTAGACTGGTAACCACACTGAACTGTAGAGATCTCATGAACAATGACCATTTCAGACCAATGTAAGGAATCTTACAACACCAGGTTATAGTCCAACAGTTTTATTTGAAAATCACAAGCTTTCGGAGGCTTTCTCCTTCGTCGAAAGCCTCCGAAAGCTTGTGATTTTCAAATAAAACCGTTGGACTATAACCTGTTGTTGTAAGATTCCTTACATTTGTCCACCCCAGTCCATCACCGGCATCTCCACATCATTTCAGACCAAGATAGCTACCACCATCAGGCGAAAAACAAGATAATGGTCTACCACGATCCTTGACCTCTTGTAAAGAGGAGATACCAGTCTCTGGTTCTGTACCTGAAGACTGTGCAAGGTAAAAAAAAACGTAGATGCTTAATGCAGTCAGCACGTTTTTTTTGCATTATTATTCTGGTATTGGTGGATAAAAATAATTTTCTTATTGATACTGTTAAAAATGTAGTTGGCAAAACCTGCAGAATTTAAGCTTTGTCTTTTCCCAAGTACCACTTAAATTAAGCCACTTCTCCCCTCCTCCAGATAAGCACTCTGATTAGATAACACACAAAAACATAACATAAGGAATCACAGAACAAGAAAAGACCATATGGCCCATCAAACCCACTCCTTCCAAATACTGCTTTCCAAGCACTTTGTCCTTTCAGAAAGCTCTGCCTTTAAGTCAGAAGGTTCTGGTTCAAGCACCACTCCAGGAATTAAATACAGGGATTATTTTCCTGTCTGTAACAGTTCACCCGCACTTGTTCATAGGATATTACAGACTGGAAAAAGGGACAGAACCAGAATGTTGAAGCTCTGCCCTATTTATGCATGGCGCACTTTTCCAGTATGCCAGGCAGGGGAAGCTCCCAAAGGAAACA
Source organism: Heptranchias perlo (assembly GCF_035084215.1). NCBI lineage: Eukaryota > Metazoa > Chordata > Chondrichthyes > Hexanchiformes > Hexanchidae > Heptranchias > Heptranchias perlo. The sequence goes on along the minus strand of NC_090334.1, from coordinate 30,877,384 downwards.
GTCAAGAGTTTCATCATCATACTCAAATGGCATGGGAGCTCTCTGATGACAACTCCCACATCTTTTGTCAACCTCTAAGATAGGTATATGCTTCCTCCAAATTAGAAATGGGCATCAAGCGCCGAGAATGCCCAGAAGTAAATTGGAAATACCAAAAAAGATTCATTCAGCAGAGTTGCGACCACTTCTTGTCTGCTTTTCTTATTTTTTTTAATGTTATTTTATTTGGCACTTAGGATCTCATGAGCCTTGTGCTAATATTTTACCTCCAGCACCATTATTGGCACCATTACTGTCCCATTGGGAATCTCTCCAGCTGAGATGCTTGAAAGAGAAGGAGGAGGACCATTGAAAGAATTCCAAGCAAATCAGGATGCACAAGAGATGTTCTGTTCACATGCCGGCACCTGCATCTACAGACAGAAATGACCATACCTCGCTTTAGCAGATGATTAGTACATGCAGAGATTCCCGCATTAGATTGTCACATCAGGTCTACTGGCATGGATACATGATATGCTGAATGGTTCTTCAGAAGCACCCCAATTACAGAGGCATGTTATGCTTTCAGTTGCACTGCATAAAGGAAGGCATGAAGAAGGAGTGATCAGTAGAAAGCAAAGTTTGATTTGTGGCATTTTGGCAGTGCAGCTAATCATATTTGCAGGAATGGTTACACCTACCTGGCAATGACCATGGGGAAATGTTTTCACAATATCCATCAGCAGGAAGCCAGATGCATAGCTGAGCCATCTGTTGTAAGGACACCTGCTGCTAACAAGCACCATAATGCTGGTACAGCCAGTGACAGTACTGGGCAGCTGCGGCCTCAACGTGCCACGTCATTCCAGGCATGCTGTAATACATACTTACGGTGCAATAGCACAGAGGATGATTCTCTTCACAACCATTTCATACAGCATCACCTAAATTTTAGCATGCATCAAATAGGGCGTCATATGTTGGTCTGCTCCATCAATTATCTGCAGACATATGTATGCATATGGGGTTTCTTTTTCTTATTATTTTTGTCTGTATCTTCTTAATCCTTTGCCCTTTCAGACTTAGCTAATGGGTCGAAATGCCCTTTGAGCTTTTGTGATGGCTTTTAGAATTTTTGTCTCTCTATTGTGGTACTATTCTTTAATTGTACACATCCTTTTAAATGTCACTTACACAGAATCTTCCACTCACACTGCTAGTGTGCTTCCTATCCCTGCCCAAGTCTGCATCTAGATCTGTGAACAAATTATGGAAGGAATTTTGAATGCTATTAGCAGTATTCCATTCTGACAGACTTGATTTAAGCCCATAAACAGAAATTCGTCCCACATTCTATGATGACACTCCAATGCAGTACTGAGGGAGTGTGGAATATCAGAGATGCACAGCATTGGTGATTGTGCTGCAATGCACAGAGGTACATCAATGCATAACCAAAAGTCTAGAAAATGTTCTGGACTGCCTTGGTGTGGATCTTTCGCTCATGCAGATGAATGGATTGGCATGCAACTTAAAGCATTGGCTGTCTTAATGTCACCCTAGCCACATGTGCTGAGAGCTACCAGTAAACAAGTCATTCTGAGTCTTGACGGAAGGACTAAGAATGAATCCCACCTTGTTTGTTGACACACTTTATGACTGTTGTGTTGTCTGTCCAGAGCTGCACTGACTTGCCCTGTACCAGTATTTCAGGACTAAACGTACCAAATTGAGACTTTTGGGTGCGGCAGTTAGATTTATTCACAGTTCACCTGCTCTGAGCCCATTCATCCTGGAGATAACTCTCTCTAACCCCCCCCAACCCCACCCCCAATCCAAGGAGGGAGGCATTCATTACTTGAAGATGTGGTGGATGTAGCTGCACAAGAGGGGTTCTGTACGCATGCCGGCACCAGCACACCTGCTCCTGTGACCACCACTTCAGGTCTAGAGCAGTAGCTTCGTCTATCTCCACTGAATGGAGCAATGGAGACCTTCACTGAGACCATTGGCAAAGTAAATACAGTTGAAGACTTCTCATGAACAGTCAAGAATTGAGGATGGCAAATATGGCTGACTCCATGAGACCTAGTGTGAAGATAATGTCCTGCTGTGATTCTAGATCTCATGTGATGAGGAGACACCAGTTTCTGGATGACTCAAATCACGTGAGGGCAAGATAACTTTTCCCAAGGCAGTGTGAAACAAAACAACAATGAACATATTGGGCCAGATTTTGCTGTAGCAGTGCATCTAACGACATCTGCTGTTAGTTAGACTTGCCCCTGCACCTTTCAGCTCAAAAATTTTTTGCCCACGAAGTTGCTGAAAGTGTGAACTGATAACGGCGCAGTGAGGGAAACAGGGCATCTGGGACCAGAGTGAACAGGGCAACCAACTGGGTATCTCCTTAACCAATGAGATTTAAGGATTGGGAAATAAACAGCGGAAGGACTGAGAAGAAGGGTGAATTAAAGGGAGTGAATTCAATGTCAAATCAGGTACAGAAAGAATAAAGAGATGGAAAGAAAAATTGGATTGAGAGAGACAAAAAAAAGATAGAAAGGAAAAGTAAGAAAAACAATTATTTTAAAAATTTGACATTTTTAAAATCTCCCCCAAAATTTCAAAACCTGAAGGAATGAGAATCCACACTTGCAATAGTTAATTTTTGGTGCCAGAGAGGTTGATTGGTAGTCCTTAACACTTATTAAGTTGTTAAAAGGGTACTTACACATATAATGACAAGACTTCGCTTTCTGTGGCAAATTTAATGGGCAAATACAGCAAGTTCCTAAACAAACAAGGAGGCTTAGGGCGAAATGCCATTTTCATGAAGCTAATGGCGGAGCAGCACAACTCGGACAACAACTTTTGGACATTCACGTTTAACTGCACATCTGCTCCTCGCCTGAAGTTGCTGTACCGTTTACCCATAAATAACGGTGAGCACCATTAGCCTTGCTGTTATTTTGACAGAAAATTCTGGCCCCATGTCTTGCAGTGGCTCTTGACAAGACAGCAAATGAGAGTTCCTCGTTTGTGGCAAGTATCTGCTGATTGGTTGTCTTAATGGTCTCTAGGAAAAGGAGATGTCACCTTCCAGTCATTCAAGTATAGTTAAAGATGCATTCGAAGCTGTACAGCAATGATAAATAGGCATTTCATAAAGAGCCTGGTGGATACAGAATGGCTAAAGGGTTGCACACTGCACTGGAGCTGTGATCCTGAAAATAAAACCTGAGATACCTGTTATTACACAAAGGGAGACAGACGGAGAGAAACAGATAGACACATACTGTGAAAGACAGAGACAGACAGACAGCCAGACAAACAGGGACAAAGAAAACAGAAAACACAAGAGAGACAAGACAGACAGACACACACAAACACAGAGAAAAAGAGACACAGAGACACACACAGGTGGACAGAAAGAGATATATACACGCAGAAAGAGAAAGTGAAAGAGAGTGAGAGTGCAAGAGCAAAGAGAGCCAGACATAGAAAAACATGACTATGCACACACCAGACAGAGACAAAAGGTAAACAGAGAGAGATACACAGGCAGCAGAGACATACACAGAAAGAGAGCGAGTGAGAGAGAAAATCACAGAGACAGAGACACAAACACATCGTGAGAAAAAGTGGGAGAGAAACAGACAGAAACAAAAAGAGAAAAATGAGAGAGTGATAGAGAGAAAAAGAGAAAGAAACCTGCGTGTAGAGAGACACAAGTGAACAGGAGGAGGTGCAGAGACACACACAGAGACATATGGCACAGAGACAGAGAGAAAAAGAGAATGAGAGAGCATGCACAAGTGAGAGCTCATGCATGAGAGATAAAGGCACATACACACAGAGGGAGACGGAGAACACACACATTAACAAAGAGAGACATAGACTGAGAGACACAGAAACTGTGACAGAGGGAGGGGAAGAGAGAGAGGGGGAAGAGAGAGAGATACACCCACAGATACAAACAGGGATAAAGGGAGACAGGCGGACAAAAATACAGAGTCACACTGTGGCTCAGAACCAGAGAGAAAAGAGAGATAAAGAAAGAAATAACTTACATTTATACAGAAGGGGTTGGGGCAGAGTAATATGGGGCAGGAGGTCTGTGCAAGAAGTAAGGGGTGGGCTTCAGTCTGTCCTCATCTCCCTTTTCATCATCATCCTCCTCAATGTCATTATAATTGACAAGGAGGTAGTTGTGTCTGGGCTGTTCTCCTTCCTCCTCCTCCTCCTCATCCTCCTCATCCTCCTCCTCCTCATCCTCCTCCTCCTCCTCCTCCTCATCCTCATCCTCATCATCCTCCTCCTCATCCTCATCATCCTCCTCCTCATCCTCCTCATCATCCTCATCCTCATCCTCATCATCCTCATCCTCCTCCTCCTCCTCCTCCTCCTCATCCTCCTCATCCTCATCCTCCTCATCCTCATCCTCCTCATCCTCATCCTCATCCTCCTCCTCCTGTGCCCCCTGTTGCTGTGGTGGATCAGCAGGAAAGGAGGCTAGAAGCTAAGAATGGATAAGCATTACCCCTTGTGGATTAAGGAGACAGACAAGGGTAGTGGGGGAGGCGGGGGGTGGAAGCTTATGTCTGTTTGGACCTTCACAAAAATGCCGAGAACATTGTAGGTGTTCAGTCATTAACCTGGCACTAGCAACACGCTACCAACCTTGCCATCTCCCACCGCAAGAGCAAAGTGCCTCTCCATGAATCCATCGCCATCTCCTCGTAGCGCGTGAGTTGTTTTAAGGTGGAGATGCCAGTCACTGGTGGACATTATGTACCAATTTCTCTTGCAAGAAGATTGAGTAAATGCAGGAAAGGCTAGCAGTTGAGGAGTGTGTGCCAAATAGCACGGGAGAGCTGAAATAAAAGATGTGAGGGTATCAACCTGTTAAAGTGAAGCAAGGGGTTTTAGGGTTGTGCATGTAAGTAACTGCTGTTAGGGGAGATGGGTAGCCGTAGTGCAAGATCCTGAGTTCAAACCCCCACTTTACCAGAGTGTACTGTGAAAGTTCAGTTGTACATGTGTTCCTTTAAGAGAGTGAAGAGTGTGCTGGTGTCCAGGGTAGCCAAGGATGAAAAGGGAGATGGTCCAGTGTGCCTGTTCTGATCATTCTTTTTGCAGCACTGGTCTACAGTCATGGGGGTGAGAAAGTTGGCACTCAGTGCCGCTGCCACCTCCCTCCAGGTGGCATAAGTGAAATTCCTGGCAGGTTTGTGGCTGACACCAAGCAGTCTGTCTCCTCAGCCCTATTTCCTTCAGGAGGGCTTGGGGGGTCCCAGTCTGTAAAATTCTGGGTTCTTCTTCTATGTCTAAGTACCATGCTCTGCTGCTTTGTTTGTTGCTTGTTCCAGCAGTTCCTGCTAGAGACATTCTTGAAAAGTATAAGAAAAAGATTGATGAGATATGCAGCAAAGTTATCGAAGAGTTAAGAGAGTGAAACAAGCATTGCTCCTTCCAAACTTGATTGTCCCCCACTCTGCTGAAGTGCTTAGCCAGAACTATCTTTTCAAAGGCTGCACTCTAATTTCCATGCACTCCAGCTCGTGGTCCTACTTTACACAGAATTTACACCAATCAATATTCCAATGAATATGCAAATGAGCTGACCCAGGAAACCCTTATGTAAATACCTCTCCTGACCACCAGCAGGCTCAAATCTTTTTCCATTGACTTAACAGAAATGCAAGTCACTTCGAGGAAATTCACCCCTTATATAAATCAGCGAACACAAGAATATGGCACAAAATTATTTAAGGCAGAACAAGATGATGAGGGAAAAAGTGATAGGAGGTTGCTGTCAGTCCTAAAGCAACTGAGGATTGCTGAAGGGATGCGGCAGACGGGTGGAAATGTGATTGTGTGGGGAGCGCTTCGTGGTCCAAAATGGTCCAGGACAATTCATCACCTTCTGCCTGATACCGTCAAACTCTGAACCCTCCTTCCCAGTCATTCTGGACCCGAGAACTCACCTTCCCAGCATTTCTGCCTCCCTGCACTTTCAAGCCCCTAGACTGCCCTTCCAAAACCCATGATAACCGCCAATGTTCTCAGACACCAAACTCCTCGCACCCTCCCGAATGTTCCCTGATCCAAAGACCCCTCTCTTGAGTGATCCCATGAGCCACTTGGTTGAATTCCTTATGAAAAGAATAATCAAAACATTGGGTTTCCAGAGCCTTCTGATGCTCTGCAATGTCATATGAAACCACATTCCTCATGAACTACCCAGTCTGTTCCTTACTCCAAAACATCCAACTTGCATAACACGACAACTTGAAGGGCCGCCGATAACAGAGGACTGGGAGGGACAAGTAACACTCGGGTAAAGAATAGTTCAGAAATAAGAGATATCAGACAGGGGGCAAAAGCGAGGCAGTCTAAGATGAGATTGGAGTGCATGTGCGTAAATGCATGTAGCGTGGTAAATAAGGTTGGTGAGCTGCAGGTTCAAGTTGCCATATGGCACTATAATATAGTGACAATAACAGAGATCAGGATCAAAGAAAGGGAGGATTGGGGATATTGGGTAATATTCCTGGCTCCAAGGTATTCAGGAAAGATAGGGAAGGAAAGAAAGGAGGGTGGCGGTGGCAGTATTGATCAAAGAAACTATGAGAACACTGGAAAAGGATGATGTGGCTTTGCGATCAAAGACAGAATCTATTTGGTTAGCATTAAGGAACAATAGAGGAGCTGTTACGCAACTAGGTGTATAATACAGGCCACCAAATAGTGGGAAGGAGATAGAGGAGAACATTTGCGAGCAAATTACGGAAAGATGCAAGAACTATATAGAGTAGTGATAATGGGTAAGGACGGCAGGTTTCCTTCCCTAAAGGACATTAGTGAACCAGATGGGTTTTTACAACAATCTGGTAGTTTCAAGGCCACCATTACTGGTACTAGTATTTTAATTCCAGATTTTATTTAATTAATTGAATTTAAATTCCCCAGCTGCCATGGTGGAATTTGAACTCAAGACTCCAGATTAGTAGTCCAGACCTCTGGATTACAAGTCCAGTAACATAACCACTATTCTACCGTACCCATTTGCATCTGTACACAAATACATCTGTCCATGACAGTATTGGTAGGCGTGACCACCGCACAGTCCTCATGGAGACGAAGTCCTGTCTTCGCACTGAGGACACCATCCAACGTGTTGTGTGGCACTATCACCGTGCTAAATGGGACAGATTCAGAACAGATCTAGCAGCTCAAAACTGGGCATCCATGAGGCGCTGTGGGCCATCAGCAGCAGCAGAATTGTATTCCAGCACAATCTGTAACCTCATGGCCCAGCATATTCCTCATTCTACCATTACCAACAAGCCATGGTATCAAGAGCATGCCAGGAGCAGCAACAGGCGTACCTAAAAATGAGGTGCCAACCTGGTGAAGCTACAACTCAGGACTACGTGCACACGAAAAAGCAGAAGCAACATACTATAGACAGAGCTAAGCGATTCCACAACCAATGGATCAAATCAAAGGTCTGCAGTCCTGCCACATCCAGTCGTGAACGGTGGTGGACAATTAAACAACTAACGGGAGGAGGAGGCTCTGTAAACATCCCCATCCTCAATGATGGCGGAGTCCAGCACGTGAGTGCAAAAGACAAGGCTGAAGCGTTTGCAACCATCTTCGGCCAGAAGTGCCGAGTGGATGATTCATCTCGGCCTCCTCCCAATATCCCCACCATCACAGAAGCCAATCTTCAGCCAATTCGATTCACTCCACGTGATATCAAGAAACGGCTGAGTGCACTGGATACAGCAAAGGCTATGGGCCCCGACAACATCCCGGCTGTAGTGCTGAAGACTTGTGCTCCAGAACTAGCTGCGCCTCGAGCCAAGCTGTTCCAGTACAGCTACAACACTGGCATCTACCCGACAATGTGGAAAATTGCCCAGGTATGTCCTGTCCACAAAAAGCAGGACAAATCCAATCCAGCCAATTACCGCCCCATCAGTCTACTCTCAATCATCAGCAAAGTAATGGAAGGTGTCGTCGACAGTGCCATCAAGCGGCACTTACTCACCAATAACCTGCTCACCGATGCTCAGTTTGGGTTCCACCAGGACCACTCGGCTCCAGACCTTGGTCCAAACATGGATAAAAGAGCTGAATTCCAGAGGTGAGGTGAGAGTGACTGCCTTTGACATCAAGGCAGCATTTGACCAAGTGTGGCACCAAGGAGCCCTAGTAAAATTGAAGTCAATGGGAATCAGGGGGAAAACTATCCAGTGCCTGGAATCATACCTAGCACAAAGGAAAATGGTAGTGGTTGTTGGAGGCCAATCATCTCAGCCCCAGGACATTGCTGCAGGAGGTCCTCAGGGCAGTGTCCTAGGCCCAATCATCTTCAGCTGCTTCATCAATGACCTTCCCTCCATCATAAGGTCAGAAATGGGGATGTTCACTGATGATTGCACAGTGTTCAGTTCCATTCGCAACCCCTCAGATAATGAAGCAATCCGTGCCCACATGCAGCAAGACCTGGACAACATCCAGGCTTGAGCTCATAAGTGGCAAGTAACATTCATGCCAGACAAGTGCCAGGCAATGACCATCTCCAATAAGAGAGAATCTAACCACCTCCCGTTGACATTCAACAGCATTACCATTGCCGAATCCCCCACCAACAACATCCTGGGGGTCACCATTGACCAGAAACTTAACTGGACCAGCCATACTGTGGCTACAAGAGCAGGTCAGAGGCTGGGTATTCTGCGGCGAGTGACTCACCTCCTGACTCCCCAAAGCTTTTCCACCATTTACAAGGCACAAGTCAGGAGTCTGATGGAATACTCTCCACTTGCCTGGATGAGTGCAGCTCCAACAACACTCAAGAAGCTCAACACCATCCAGGACAAAGCAGCCCGCTTGATTGGCACCCCATCCACCACCCTAAACATTCACTCCCTTCACCACCGGTGCACAGTGGCTGCAGCGTGTACCATCCACAGGATGCACTGCAGCAACTCACCAAGGCTTCTTTGACAGCACCTCCCAAACCCGCGACCTCTGCCACCTAGAAGGACAAGAGCAGCAGGCACATGGGAACAACACCACCTGCACGTTCCCCTCCAAGTCACACACCATCCCAACTTGGAAATATATCGCCGTTCCTTCATCGTTGCTGGGTCAAAATCCTGGAACTCCCTTCCTAACAGCACTGTGGGAGAACCTTCACCACACGGACTGCAGCGGTTCAAGAAGGCGGCTCACCACCACCTTCTCAAGGACAATTAGGGATGGGCAATAAATGCTGGCCCCCCAAGTGACACCCACATCCCATGAATGAATAAGAAAAAATGGGGGACTTCAATTATCCCAATATAGACTGGGACAGTGACAGTGTAAAGGGCAAAGAGGGGGAGGAATTTCTGAAATGTGTTCAAGAGAACTTCCTGGAACAATGTGTTTCCAGCACAACCAGGAAGGAAGCAGTGCTGGATCTAGTTCAGGGGAATGAAGTGGGGTAAGTGAAGTATGTTTCAATGGGGTAGCATTTGGGGAACAGTGATCATAATATTATTCAGTTTAGAATAGTTATGGAAAAGGACAAGGAACAATCAAAATTTGAAAATGATTAACTGGAGAGGGCAAATTTCAGTGCATTAAAAATGGATCTTGCCCAGGTGGATTGGAATCAAAAATTGGTCGGGAAAACAGTAATTGAGCAATGGGAGGCCTTCAAGAAGGAGTTGATTCGGGTACAGAGTAGACACATTCCCACGACGGGGAAAGGAAGGGCTTCCAAAGTGAGAGCTTCATGGTTTACTAAAGATATAGAGATTAAAATGAAACAGAAAAAGGAGGCTTATGACAAATGTAAGTTTCATAATACAGTAGAGAATCAAACTGAATACAAAAAGTACAGAGGAGATCTAAAAAAGGGAATAAGAGGGCCAAAGAGAGAGTATGAGAATAGATTAGCGGCTAACATAAAAGGGAACCCAAAAGTCTTTATAAACATATAAATAGTAAAGGAGTATTCAAAGGAAGAATGGAACTGATTAGGGACAAAAAAGGAGATCTTCTTGTGGAGGCAGAGGGCACGGCTGAGGCACTAAATGTATACGTCACATCCATCTTCACTAGAGAAGAGGATGCTGCCAATGTAGCAGTAAAGGAGGAGGTAGTAGCGATATTGGATAGGATAAAAATAGATAAAGAGGCGATACTTAAAAGACTGGTAGTACTCAAAGTAGAAAAGTTACCTGGTCCAGATGGGATGCATCCTCGGTTACTTAGGGAAGGGTGGAAATTGCGGAGGCTCTGGCCACAATCTTCCAATCCTCCATAGATATGGGGACGGTGCCAGAGGACTGTAGGATTGCAAATGTTACACCCCTGTTTAAAATGGGAGAGTGATGAACCTGGCAATTACAGGCCAGGCAGCCTAACGTGGGGAAACTTTTAGAGACAATATTCCGGGACAAAATCAATTGGCACTTGGAAAAGTGTGGGCTAATAAATGAAAGACAGCATGGATTTGTTAAAGGAAAATCATGTTTGACTAACTTTATTGAGTTCTTTGATGAATTAACGGAGAGGGTTGATGAGGGTAGTGTGGTTGATTTTGTGTATATGGACTTTCAAAAAGCATTTGATAAAGTACCACATAATAGATTTGTCAGCAAAATTAAAGCCCATGGGATTAAAGAGGCAGTGGCAGCATGGATACAAAATTGGCTGGGGGACAGAAAGCAGAGTAGTGGTGAATGGTTGTTTTTCAGACTGGAGGGAAGTATACAGTGGGTGTTCCCCAGGGGTCAGTATTAGGACCACTAATCTTTTTGATATATATTAATTTCCTGGACTTGGATATAGAGGGTATAATTTCAAAGTTTGCAGATGACACAAAACTCGGAAATGTGGTAAACAATGTGGAGGATAGAAACAGACTTCAGGAGGACATGGACGGATTGGGCAGACACATGGCAGGTCAAATTTAACGCAGAGAAGTGTGAAGTGATGCATTTTGGTAGGAAGAATGAGGAGAGGCATATAAACTAAATGGCACAATTTTAAAGGGGTTGCAAGAACAGAGACCAGGGGGTGCACATACACAAACCTTTGTAGGTGACAGGACAAGTTGAGAAGGCTGTTAAAAAGCATATGGGATCCTGGGCTTTAGTAATAGAGGCATAGAGTACAAAAGCAAGGAAGTTATGCTAAACCTTCATAAAACACTGGTTAGGCCTCAGTTGGAGTATTGTGTTCAATTCTGGGCACCACACTTTAGGAAGGATGTCAAGGTCTTAGAGAGGGTGCAGAAGAGATTTACTAGAATAGTACCAGGGATGAGGGACTTCAGTTATGTGGAGAGATTGGAGAAGTTGGGGTTGTTCTCATTAGAGCAGAGAAGGTTAAGGGGAGATTTGATAGAGGTGTTCAAAATCATGAATGGTTTTGACAGAGTAAATAAGGAGAAATTGTTTCCAGTGGCAGAAAGGTCGGTAATCAGAGGACACAGATTTAAGATGATCGGCAAAACAATCAGAGGCAACATGAGGAAACTTGATCTGGAATGCACTGGAACGCCTGAAAGGGCGGTGGAAGTAGGTTCAATCGTAATTTTCAAAAAGGGAATTGGATAAATACGTGAAGGGAAAAAATTTACAGGGCTATGGGGAAAGAGCAGGGGAGTGGGACTAATCGGATAGCTCTTTCAAAGAACCGGCACAGGCACGATGGGCCAAATGGCCCCCTCCTGTGCTGTACCTACAATGATATACTATGATACTCTGAATTCCACGGTAGTTTTCAGATTCAATAGGATCCTCCTCCTTTTGAAAACCATCCGTACCTCAAACCAGATGCTATTCTCTGGCCTAAGAGGCAGCCCCAAGGCAACTATTCTCCAAAACTAATGCCATTCTTCCCTCTTGCCTAAAGCAGCAGTCACTCTCTCCACTATATTTTACTTCTCTCCAGTACAATTTACATAATCACTCTCTACTGCATCTCCCCAGCCTATTTTAATCACAGTCTCTCCAGTACAATTTACATAAATCAGTTTCTGCAGTATATTTACCCTGAAAGTTTGAAGTACTTACACACAACTGGGTGCCAATTCATCATGAGCCAGCACAAGAGTCACCTGATTGCACAGGAACAGAAGAGCATTCTGGAACTACCTGAGAGGAACGATAGAAAATCAGCATAGGAAGCGCTTTCCCCAGCAAATACTGACAAGTGGACACAGCTCAAAAGCTTCACTCCCTGCTCCCTGCTTTAATGTCCTCATATTCCTCTGACAGACATGATTCCTATGGCATTATTAGGTAAACAGTTATATAAAAAGTACATTTTAATCACTAAACAATTGGAGTATGTCTTAGGCTTTGTAACACGGTGTAGGAACCAGACAGCTTCCCAGCATCTCCCTACCATTTTTAAGTGCTTTGCTTCACGTCTGAGCACATCAGCTTTGGGAAGCAGTAATTTTCTAAAAGGAATTATTTCATATGCCCAAGAAGCATCACCTGACAGGTCCAAGAACAAAAAGAAAAATCTGTCTAATACAGTAATTTCAGCTTTTCTGAACTGCTGCCAAATGTCCAAGCATAAGTCAGTCTGGAAGTCACATATCATAAGTTCTACCATTGGGCGGCCACACAATGCACAGAAGAACTTTCTGTGCCGGTGCAACCTCAGGAGAGCATCCAAGTGGCGTGGGAAGGTCAAGTCTGTGCTGACATTGGTCAGCAAATGCTTTGAACTCAGCACGTTACCATTATCATTCTCCTCCACCTCCAAAACTATCAACTATTCCATCCTCCCTGTTAATTCCCTTACATTAATTCGCACCAAGTGTCATTCACCCGTCATCCCTGTGCTCGCTGACCTACATTGGCTCCCGGTCCGGCAACGCCTCGATTTTAAAACTCTCATCCTACTGCTTCTCAGCAACATTATCCATAAACATGGGTTCAGCTTCCTTAAGCCAAAATCCAGCTTTACTTCTGTGCAACACTATTAACTTCACAACAGTTGCTATAACATCCATCTGTCTATTAGACATCAAGTGGTGGGTGAGCCATAGCTTTCTTTGGCTCAACATTGGCAAGACCAAAGACATCCTGTTTGGCTCCCACCAGAAACTTCTCTTTAGTCCCAGTTACCTCAATTCCATTCTGCTTCTCACCTCATTTCCATCCCCATTGCCAGCTGCTTGAAAAGCGAATCCAAGTGTGTGCAACCTTGATGGCCTATTTGACTCCACATTGAATTTCAAACCCCACATCTGGTTCATCACTAAGATCACCTATTTTCAATTCTCTGATATTGCCTCCCCTTATTTCTACCACACCACCACTGCCAATGAAACTCTAGACCCTCTCCTCCAGACTTGACTTTTCCAATGCTCTCCTTGCTGGCCTTCCAAGCTCCAGCCATCTACATCCTATTCCATACAAAGTTCCACACTTATCCCTGTCCTCACTGATATTCACTGGCTCCCCCATCCCTCAGCAACTGATTTCAAAGTCCTTATCCTCATTCTTGTTTACAAATTCCTCTGTGCCTTGCTTCTCTGCAACTTCCTCCGGCCCCAAGTTCCAATTTCACTCTCCACTCTTCTGACTCATCTACTATGTGTTCCCCCGCACTCCTGCTCTATTAATAGTGGAACAGCTTTCTTCTACAATGCCTCTGCACTCAAATTCTCTTCCTAAACTTCTCCAAGCTGCTACACTCTCCCCATCTTCAAAGGTCTCCTCAACATCTACCTTTTCAACCACACGTACTATCATCTCTTCCAACTCCTGCTCAATATCCAATGCTTCACTTAGCAACATAGGAACAGGAGTAGGCCATTCAGCCCCTTGAGTCTGTTGCGCCTATCATTTAAATTATGGCTGATCTGTACCTTAACTTCATTTACCCACCTTGGTTCCATATCCCTTAACACCCTTACCTAACAAAAAATCTATCACTTTTATGTTTTCATTTGACCGAGCTTCAACAACTTTTTGGGGGAGAGAGTTTCAGATTTCCACTACCCTTTGTGTGAAGAAGTGTTTCTGGCATCATTCCTGAACAGCCTAGCTCTAATTTTAAGGTTATTCCCCCTTGTTCTGGATTCCCCCACCAAAGGAAATACTTTTTCTCTATCTACCCTATCAAATCCTTTAATCATCTTAAACACCTCAATTAGATCACTCCTTAATCTTCTATACTCAAGGAAAGACTGGCCTAGTCAATGCAAGCTGTCCTCATAATTTAACCGATTTAGCCCCAGTATCATTCTGGTGAATCTGCGCTGCACCCCCTCCCAGACCAATATATACTTCCTGAGGTGCGGTGCCCGGAATTAAACGCAGTACTCCAGATGTGGTTCAACCAGAGCTTTATACAACTGTAGCATAACTTTCACCCCTTTGTATTCCAGTCCCTTTGAGATGAAGGCTAACATTCCATTAGCCTTTTTAATTATTTTTTTGTAACTGTCCACTAGTTTATAGTGATTTCTGTACATGGACCCCTACAAAGTAGGGCCTCTTAAGGATCAACAAGGTCATCTATGTGCGGAACCACAAGAGATGGGTGAAATCCTAAATGAATATTTCGCATCGGTATTTACGGTTGAGAAAGGCATGGATGTTAGGGAACTTGGGGAAATAAATAGTGATGTCTTGAGGAGTGTACATATTACAGAGAGGGAGGTGCTGGAAGTCTTAACGCGCATCAAGGTAGATAAATCTCCGAGACCTGATGAAATGTATCCCAGGACGTTATGGGAGGTTAGGGAGGAAATTGCGGGTCCCCCAGCAGAGATATTTGAATCATCCACCGCTACAGGTGAGGTGCCTGAAGATTGGAGGGTAGCAAATGTTGTGCCTTTGTTTAAGAAGGGCGGCAGGGAAAAGCCTGGGAACTACAGACCGGTGAGCCTGACATCTGTAGTGGGTAAGTTGTTAGAGGGTATTCTGAGAGACAGGATCTACGGGCATTTGGAGAGGCAGGGACTGATTAGGAACAGTCAGCATGGTTTTGTGAGAGGAAAATCATGTCTCACGAATTTGATTGAGTTTTTTGAAGGGGTAACCAAGAAGATAGATGAGGGCTGTGCAGTAGACGTGGTCTACATGGACTTTAGCAAAGCCTTTGACAAGGTACCGCATGGTAGGTTGTTACATAAGGTTAAATCTCACGGGATCCAAGGTGAGGTAGCCAATTGGATACAACATTGGCTTGACGACAGAAGACAGAGGGTGGGTGTAGAGGGTTGTTTTTCAAATTGGAGGCCTGTGACCAGCGGTGTGCCTCAGGGATCGGTGCTGGGTCCGCTGTTATTTGTTATTTATATTAATGATTTGGATGAGAATTTAGGAGGCATGGTTAGTAAGTTTGCAGATGACACCAAGATTGATGGCATCGTGGACAGTGAAGAAGGTTATCTAGGATTGCAACGGGATCTTGATAAATTGGGCCAGTGGGCCGATGAATGGCAGATGGAGTTTAATTTAGATAAATGTGAGGTGATGCATTTTGGGTGATCGAATCGGGCCAGGACCGACTCCGTTAATGGTAGGGCGTTGGGGAGAGTTATAGAACAAAGATCTAGGAGTACAGGTTCATAGCTCCTTGAAAGTGGAGTCACAGGTGGATAGGGTGGTGAAGAAGGCATTCAGCTTGCTTGGTTTCATTGGTCAGAACACTGAATACAGGAGTTGGGATGTCTTGTTGAAGTTGTACAAGACATTAGTAAGGCCACACTTGGAATACTGTGTACAGTTCTGGTCACCCTATTATAGAAAGGATATTATTAAACTAGAAAGAGTGCAGAAAAGATTTACTAGGATGCTGCCGGGACTTGATGGTTTGACTTATAGGGAGAGGTTAGATAGACTGGGACTTTTTTCCCTGGAGAGTAGGAGGTTGAGGGGTGATCTTATACAAGTCTATAAAATAATGAGGGGCATAGATAAGGTAGATAGTCAAAATCTTTTCCCAAAGGTAGGGGAGTCTATAACAAGAGGACATAGATTTAAGGTGAGAGGGGAGAGATACAAAAGGGTCCAGAGGGGCAATTTTTTCACTCAAAGGGTGGTGAGTGTCTGGAACGAGCTGCCAGAGGCAGTAGTAGAGGCGGGTACAATTTTGTCTTTTAAAAAGCATTTGGACAGTTACATGGGTAAGATGGGTATAGAGGGATATGGGCCAAGTGCAGGCAATTGGGACTAGCTTAGTGGTATAAACTGGGCGACATGGACATGTTGGGCCGAAGGGCCTGTTTCCATGTTGTAAACTTCTATGATTCTATGATCTCTCTGCTCCTCCACAGTCCTTAGCTTCTCACCATTTAGAAAATACTCTAATCTATCTTTCTTAGATCCAAAGTGGATAACCTCGCACTTCCCCACATTGAACGCCATCTGCCACAGTATTGCCCACTCATTTAATCTACCAATGTCCCTTTGCAACTTTCTGCTCCCATCAATGCTTCCTACTGTGCCATCTAACATAGTGTTGTCAGCAAACTAAGATATACAACTCTCTATTCCTTCATCTAAGTCTTTGATAAATATAGTGAAAAACTGAGACCCCAGTACAGATCCCTGGGAGACACCACTAGTCACATCCTGCCAATTTGAGTACATACCCATTATCCCTACTCTCTGTCTCCTACCTCCTAATCAATTCTCAATCCATGTCTCCACTTGGTTGCCTCCAATTCCATGCATGATCATTTCTGCCAACAGTCTCTTGTGTGGAAACTTAGTGAATGCCTTCTGGAAGTCCCTATAAATAACATCCATACATACTCCCTTATCTACCACATTAGTGACCTCCTAAAAAAATTCAACTAGGTTAGTTAGATGTGACTTGCCCTTTTGTTTTATTCATTCATAGGATGTGGGCGTTGCTGGCAAGGCCAGCATTTATTGTCCATCCCTAATTGCCCTTGAGAAGGTGGTGGTGAGCCGCCTTCTTGAATTGCTGCAGACCGTGTGGTGAAGGTACTCCCACAGTGCTGTTAGGTAGGGAGTTCCAGGATTTTGACCCAGCGACAATGAAGGAACGGCGATATATTTCCAAGTCAGGATGGTGTGTGACTGGAGGGGAAGGTGCAGGTGGTGGTGTTCCCATGCGCCTGCTAGTCTTGTCCTTCTAGGTGGTAGAGGTCGTGGGTTTGGGAGGTGCTGTCAAAGCAGCCTTGGCGAGTTGCTGCAGTGCATCTTGTAGATGGTACACACTGCAGCCACGGTGCGCCGGTGGTGGATGGAGTGAATGTTTAAGGTGGCAGATGGGGTGCCAATCAAGCAGGCTGCTTTGTCCTGGATGGTGTTGAGCTTCTTCACGTGGAGTGAAACGAATTGGCTGAAGACTGGCTTCTGTGATGGTGGGGTTCCTAGGAGGAGACCGAGATGGATCATCCGCTCGGCACTTCTAGCTAAAGATGGTCTTTACAAATCCATGCTGGCCCTCTCTGATCAGTTCATATTTGTCCATGTGCTCAGTCATTCTATCCCTAATGACATATTCTCGTAACTTCCCTACAACAGATGTCAGACGAATAGGTCTGTAATTTTTTGGTTTCTCTCTCCCACCCTTCTTAAGTAATGAAGTGACATTGGCAATTTTCCAATCCAAGGAGACAATTCCTTGAAGCATCATGGGATATTTCACTACATTAAATGCATTATTCAACTTCGTCAGCAACAATTTTCAGAAAATGAACACTTCTTCATGGTCTGATGGAACGAATATCTTTGTATTGAGAGTGACAGCCTCAGTGACGCCTTAGACTTGTAAAGACTCTAGATACCCATTCCTTGGAGGAATTTCTCTCAACTTCAGAAGGCTGATTTTGAATGGTAACCTGATAGGACTGATCAACATTAATATTTCTTAAATTATCAACAGTGGTGGCTTGTAACTGCTTGAAATCCTGATGAAAATCAGACATACAAACCTCCTGAACAATAAGACCTCAGGGGAGGAAGGAAGTATGACTGAATATTGAATCGCAGAATTTTCAGCATGGAAGGAGGCCATTTGGCTCATTGTCTCTGCCCTGGTGCTAGCTCCAAATCAGCCCAACGTACTTAAATCCATTTCCCTGCACTTTGTCCATACCCTTTAATACTTTTCAAGTGTTTATCCAATTTCTTTTTAAGTACTGTGGTTGGCTTGGCTTTAATAGCCACTTCTACATTTAAAAGCCAGTTGGAGGTAGATATCTGCCACTTAGGACCAGGAGGACCAGAAGAGAGGCGAAGAGGAAGCCATTAGGTTTAGGTAGCTCCAGGGACCTTGGACTTAACTGGAATTGGGGGTTGTTTGGCAGATCTGGAATAGGGCCAGAGGTTTCGCAGGACCAGTGAGGCTGCTGAGGTTTTCCTGCATAGGATATAGTCCTGGACTATGGCTGAACAGGGTGGAGACTGGTGAGTTTAGTAGCACTATGGAGGTGGTCCCAAAGTTTACCAGTAGTGCATGAGTCCAGGGGTTTGGTAGTACTGGCAGGATTCTCAGGTTTAGCACCATGGGGAGAGGGTTTGACAGCATTCAGGGGATGATCCTGGGGTTTGGAATTATTTGCTTGGGGTCCTGGAACATGGCAGCAATGCAGAGGGGTAATCTGCTCTTCAGTGGAACTGGGGGTAGGAATGTTTTGTTTGGCTCACTCAGCTTCATTAGAAAAGCCCTGAAATTAATTGGAGCCCCAACCTGCTTTTTGTCCTCAATCATTAATTGTAAAGGTCAAGATGCTCTGGGAGATTCCTGTCGCTATTTCTAGCAGCTAATCTCTGCCCCCCCCACCCCCATAAAGGTGAAATACTTTTCATCGAATGTATCTGTCAATTTGCTGGAATAAAATGGCCACACTGCTTCCGATTCTCAACCATGCTCACTGCGGTGTATTCTAGTTAGAAATGTAAGTAAATAAGGAGTAGGTTATTGATGTGCCAGACAGCAAAACTAAGGTGTATGCCACTGATCTTACCGTTGCAGGAAAATCTGGGCTACTGTCTCATGCTCTGACTAGAGAATTCACATTTACATGTTGTATACATACCATAGCATAGAAATAAATATTTTGCTCATCTGCCTAACTATACATAACAAATGTACAAAACTTGTCTTTTCCACTACAATTACATTAATATTTGCATGTTTAAACTGTGATTCTATTCATATACTAACCAAAATGTGAAGATTCAAATGTTTTCATGGCACAGCATCATATTGTCATCTATCAAATCAATTTAATGCAGAGTCTGACTGCGTCAATCACCATAAAATAAAAAAACTTTAGAAATCAACAGCATTTTCCAGAAAATCTCCCTACAACCCTAAACAGATGTTTACTGAATTATTAAGCAAGGTAAATATAATCACTGTATGACAACTTTGCAATAGCCCCAATGTAAAATTTCAAAATTAACAAATTATGTAATTTCTAATAACGTAAAAATTATTTATGAAGCTGGCTTTCAGATTCTTAAGGCAATAAACATTTGTGCATGTAGCTTAGAAACAGCATATTAACAACAGTAACCATTATAATCATAAACTTTCAAATACTTATTTAAAAAGAGGAAACTAATTTCAACTTAAAAATACTTAGTCACTTTAGATAAGGTAGATCTTTAAATGACATAATGCAGCCATTACTAATATATTGCCTATAGTCCTTCCACACACTCATTTCCCTTGTAAAACATCACTTTGGTTTGCGAATTAATTCTTGGCTGTTCATTTTACCTGGAGTAACAGTACAGTCTCTGTGCAGGGAGGAGGTGGTCTTGAGCCACCAAAAAACTTTAAAGGAGGATGATGTTCAAGTACAACACTGTGTTTATGTACTCCCAAAAGTGTATCAAAGCTCAGATCCACAGAAATAAAAGAAAAGCCAAACAAAACAAGCATTAGACTGCATAAAATAAAATACGGACAAGGCAAACAGGTGAGGCATTGTTTAGATGCCTAAGGTAGATCGATATCTATGCTTGCAAGCCAGGAATCCTGCCTGCTTTCCTCTGGTGCTGCAAGGATCATCTTACGGACTGCAGACAGACTGTCGCCAATACCCAACTGACAGACAACCTATTCCACCTCTGCAAAAATCATACACATCTTCATTCTTTGTGGTTCACTAAGAAAGGTTGAAGAATCTGCACCTAATTTTTTCCGTGCTTTTGTGTCCTTCAAAATGTTTATTTGATAAACTGCTTACAGTTTGCTTTATAAGCTTTGAGCACTTAGTAACAGCAAAGCTGTAGTTCGGCTATCTTCACTTGAATACCAGCTTTCGTCTGTGGTGAGTTGCAACACAGTTGAAATTTCTGTATAATAGCATAGTGATTAATTTTGCAGCATTCGGTTGCGAATTGTTCGTGCACTGAAAGTCCTTCTGAGTTCCTGTGGATTCATGTGACATGTAAAAATTTTCAGCAAATCATGTTGGCATTTAACAAATTACTTGGGGCCTGTGAACATGACTTGAATGTATTAACAAAAAAAACACTTTAGCTACTATGTTCTGATAGCCACCTGAGATTTTACAGGTCAGTGAGTGAGCAGAATTGTCTAAATAGGAAACTCTCAACGCAGGAAAATAGATAGCCAACATTTCATCTCAACAGCATTTGTTTTGCTATGCTTAGAGATGGCATAAGACTATGAGGAGTGCATGCAATTAATTATCTGTTAAATAGCATTAAGCGATTCACAAAAATAAAGACGTTTGGCTTCTCCTATTGTACTTAAACGTGTGATTATACTGAAATGTAATTCATGTGCAATGGCACAGCAATGGTGCTCAATATTTAACAGACAACCTTCCATAGTTTTAGAACTTTGAGGAAAGATTAAAAATCAGTACATGAGCAAATTTATCAGTCATATTGATCACTTGCTCCTGTGTCTACCAACCACCACACCCCCCACCACCACATGAGCAGGATATTTTCTGCTAGCTGCTAGGAATTATATGAAGTGTTCTAATTGTCAATCGTGAAGATTGATGCTGGTTGCATCCTCAGGCAGATGAACACAAGTGTGGCTTTTCTGCATTTGACAGACCATGTCAAATTATGATTGTGACCAGGTTTTTCTGCTGATTACCCCTTTGTAATGGCGGAAGTGCAATTTTCCTGTCAGATGCAAATCTTTGACATCATTCCCCTTTAAAGAAAGTACCTCAGTGTAGAACACAAAAAAAATGCCTTCTATCACACAATTTTTTTAAACTTTCCAAATGCAAAATTAGCTAATTATTTGAAATGATGATCAGTGAGTTATACTTATATAGGTGAGTAGAGGTATTTGGATTCAATATGTCTTCTAGTTTACCGTTAATTATTTTCACAGGAAATTATAAATGCACAGTATTTTTATCTATAATTAAGGGATAAATTAAAAATTTACTCTAATTCAATCTTTCAGTTTTCAATAAATACGCAAAGCTGTTATGAGAAACTAGCAGTATGTGTGGATTCAATTAATATTGTTTATATTTGTTTACTTGCCTAAAAAGAGTCCTGAAAAAGGACTGATCCACATGCTGCAAATTTCAATGCTGTCAGTTTACCTTTGAAAGACTATGGGATTTCATACAGTATTTTGTATTATATTCCCCAGAGCTCTTCATGTTTTCATTATGAAGCAGTAGTTGAGAAAACATGCCAGTAGGTAAGCTCCAAATCCTCTATAAAGCAGCAGGAGTATTTTAAAACCATTTTCTTGCAGCAGATCCTTCAACAGACACCCCTCCCCCATTACCCGAGGCTGCATAAAACTCCTCAAGTTTAGTATCAAAAAGCATCCTTTAAAAAATACCAAGTCATGTCATTTTAGGCCTAGCTTCATTATGTTAATATTGTACCACAAAGAGCCACCTTCTCTGCAGTTTGTAAAATATTAAATCAAATCAAAATACACTATGCAAGCCAAAGTTGGACATTTAAAAAAACTCCTGGTTTCAACATGCTATTTTTTTTTCTTTCTAGACATGTAAAAGGCAAGTTTGAGTAGAACTTACTTAGCACACTTATAGAATGACTGAACTAAGTATCACTAATATTTAATTTACATTATTATGCTATTTTGTGCCTGTGGAGTACTGAAGTAGTCTTACCAAAGGATGTAAGTTCTCAAGTTACTTTTAGTGTTAATGAGCTTTGGCAATGTGAAAAAAATGTAGGATTAGATATATAAAATGAGATGTGATTAAAAGCTGCATCAGTTGGAGGGTGTTGGAAAGTGTCAGTTCACAGAAAACTAATTAGTGCCTGATAAAGTAAGCATCTACATTAGAAAGAAACCCTTGTAAAATGAGAATATTTGAACGAATGAACAAATCTTGAACAGGGCAATTTCCCTGATCTAGCTATGCCGCAATGACACACAGTTCACAACTTATAAATCCAAAAGCCAAGTGGAATATAGTTCCCAATTGTGAAACTATTCAAAATGTAGTTCAAGCTTTATGCAATTTTCAGCAGCAATGACAGTATCTGATGTGTGCAAATTGTTATCAAGTGATACTTTGTAAAAAGCAACCTTTGTTGTTTCCATCTCACTGCATATATTTATTGCCTTATACACAAGCACTTGCACTTCTCAAAGTACTGTATATACTTGTGAATAAGGCAACGTATGTACAAAGACAACCATCCCCCCAATATTCCACCCAAAAAACTCTACAATTCATATACAAGATAACAATCAAAATTACAAAGCTTCTATCCACCAAAAAATCTCACCTTAATGTCAGCTGACATCTATACATACTTTATTTCAAATTTCAACCAGTGCATTTGCTGCTGTTCAGCTACTCCAGCACTGTGATATTGAAATGGCAACTCTCTCTCCTGATTGCAGTCTGGTCCCCACTGCTGATTTTAAATCTGCTCTCTCTCTATCTAATCTGCTGATTGTGTCAGATTTTAAATGAGCAGTGGAAGCTTCAAGTTAGGAATTAGGACAGTTGTCATTTAAATAACAGAGCAGAAGACAACTAAACAACTAGCAGGATTGCATTGGTATCGTGCTGTTGCTGCTAGGTACACTGCCTTTGGAAACCTGAGAAAGTATATGACCCACATAAAAAACAATCCCTCTTCAACTTTTTGCCCCAAAGAGGGACTTGACTTAAACAGCTAGTCATACACAGTATATATTACAATACAAAAGTAGGAAAAGGAAATTCTATGTAAATTGTCCTTTCTGCTCTGTTCTTATTTAGCATTGCAAAAGTTTCATCTCCCTTTACAAAGTGTTGGATAGACAAGATTATATGCGGGGGGGGGGGGGGGGGCGGATGGGAGGGAGGGGGCTTGTAAGGATTCTGGAAATGCACCGCTAGTATCTTCAACAAATGACACTCTATCATGAGCTATTAGATCATTTTTGTGTTATAAGCATAAAGCACTCCATTGTGAATTTTGTTCAAACCACTGACATGGGAATAATTTTGTTTGCAATAAAATATATATATTTTTAAATCAGTTTTAATGGCATGTTAATACTTCCTATTATGTTGTGTGACCTGCTCTCACTTCTCACCAGATCGACATCTTGACTGCCAACTTGAAAACCCACTACTGGGAGATGTTCAAAGCACCATTTCACAAGAATCATGGAGCAAGTAAGATGAGTATTTTGTTCAAGAACATGAAAAATTGTACATCTTATAACATTAATTTCTGTCTGCAGCAGGGCTGGAAATGTCACCTTTACCAGTTAATTCCATAAAATAGCCCATGAATGTGGTACAATGCCATAGTTTCTGGATGTGAAGCACTTAGCAGCAGTAGTGAAAGAATGCCTGTTGTGATGATAAATTTATTTATCACACTAGAATATAATTACACTGATAAAAAGATTATGCCTCGTCATTACTCACAGGTATCCATCACTATACATTTGTTTTTAAATGTTTACACCACAAGTGTCTGTACACAATGTTCTATCTTATGTATCAAATATAGTATTGATCCCACACCAAAAAAAAGCATATAATATACAAACTCCTTATACCACATACACTCGATGTATATGTCAATAGCTTAGGAATGTACAGAACCAGAAATAGGACCATGATGATCCTTCTGGCCTGCACCAAAGATTTTAAAAGAAATGCATACAAAACTTTGTCTCTTAGCAGGAATACAGGAATAAAAGAGAGATTGATCAATAAGCACTCATACACTTACTTGTATTCATATTAGTATATTTATTCAAGGTATGACCAAAAAGATATATTTTGTGGTATCTCAGTTCTGCTATTATAGCATCAATTGTGTTTTCCCACACAATTATTTTGCATTTCAATTATAATGTTTAATTGAAGTCTGAAATTTAAAAAGTGACCTTGATCCATAATCCAAGTGTCATGGACAGTGCAAAGTTCAGAATTTCAGAGGAATTCTTACAGAAAACAACAACTGATGTTTGGAACGTACGAGCAAGAGGCTAAGAAGTGTTCCCACCTCCCACCATCTTAGCTTACCTCAGTTCGGACAACAGAGGGCTACCCGTCCCAGGCAGGTGGGGGCCTACTTTACATAGAAAAGTCATGGCCCAATTACAATATCGGCGCCATGACCCCATTTTAACATGAAATTATGGGATAGCCACACAGTGCCAAATCCACCAGCGAAATCTAGCAAGAAGCAGCAGAGTGGCCAGAAGAGGTCAAAGTAACTTTTATTTTTATCATTTTTGCAAGGATTCCTAATGGGC
The DNA here is from genome assembly GCF_035084215.1 of Heptranchias perlo. NCBI lineage: Eukaryota > Metazoa > Chordata > Chondrichthyes > Hexanchiformes > Hexanchidae > Heptranchias > Heptranchias perlo. Next base: position 30,852,670 of record NC_090334.1, on the reverse strand, counting down.
CAGGAGAAGCTGAAATGCTCCCTGGGGCCCTACAAGAAATCCTTGGGCCTCCCCAGCCCCAGCATTCCCACTCCCTCCCACCATTGGCAGCTCTTTGCCCACTCCCCTCCTCCCTCGCCCATCACTGACCTTATGCCGGGGACTCTTCTGTTGAGTCCCTGATGGCGTCAGCTTCCCGTCCAATTTCCCACTGGCTCTAGCACTATTCCCGCTTCGGGCGGGAAACGGTGCAGACTCATTTAAATTAGGCCTGAGAGTTAAATTGGACTGAGCCTCACGCCGAGGAGTCTGTGAGGCTTTCCCTTCCTCCCCGCACCCGCCAGCCCGAAGTTAAAATTAGCACTTTGTTAGTAAACTCTCATCCTATTAAAATACCCATAAACGATAAGAAAACTGATTAAAGGTAATTTATCAAAAATTAGAAATCTTGTACAACAAACAATCCCATGCACAGGGGATAGTAATACACCACTTTTACTCAACGGTGGGGAAAAGTAGGGGATGAGAGGGAAATGGAATTAGATTATCTCTACACATTTAATAAGACTAGTACCTCATTCTTCCATGTGTGAATCCTCTATGTCCATGTTGAGCATTTTCTAAAAGTCAAAGCTCTTATTCATTCCTATTGGAACCTTTTCTGTTCAGAAAAGTAGTGTGTGACACAGAATTACAAAGTATGTTCACAAGACAACATATTACAAGTTAAAGATCATGTGGCATCATAATGGAATCAGTTTATCATTAACATCTCAATCTTAAAATGTGTGGCATTATTCTTAGTAATATAAAGTGAGGAAAAGTAAGAAAATGTTGCTTTTTCAGTTTACCATTTTAGCTTCTTGACATGGGAAGGTGTTGTGGCAGACAGTGACTGAGAGCTCCCACGTGAATACCACATGATTTTGCCATAACTATTACAGTATTGGGATCCATGTTACTGACACATAAGACGACCATAGCTTCTATACAATACTACTTGATTATTGACTGAGATGCAGTATTTGGACAAAGGGCAGATCACAAAAGGACACTGCTATACTTGTGCCCCAGGTACTATCTTGGTATCACTCTCAGTACTGGTTTTATAACACATGCATTGCAATCTGTATTGGTAAGCAAATTTTTGCTTTATTAATGTTTGAGGTATAAATCCACAAGTTAAATTATTAGGTACTGTAAGCAGATTTACATTCGCACTTCCTCCTCCCAGTGGAAACAGCTGAAGCTCAAGTCCAGGTATTAATGTCAACTTACCATGGATGAGATGCATTTTCCTACACTTTTGACTTGTTTGTCATGAAGAGCACAAAGCAAGTTAAATATTCATCTCACCAAGGAATTCTGTAAAAACAAAAAGGTCATTTTACTGGGGTAAGCACCTATTTAAAATATCATTAAGCTATCAGCCTGATAAAATAATTACTACATGCATGTTTATTAAATTGTATATTGATACAGTGGAGAGGTAAAGATATTCACCTTGAATTTAATCCGTATTTGTGGCCAGAGACACACTTAACCAGGGCACAAATCAATTAGGCAGCCTAAAAGATCGTGGAATTTTAGGCATAAGTAAGTTAAGCACGTAAGTACAATACTCCCAAATCTCCTCAATCTTTTACGGCCATCTATCAATCCCTCCGCCTGAATGCAGTTCTGCCCATAAAATTGCCACCCCTCCCAAATTACAGAGCATCATATACAAGTTTCCTGCAATTGCGCTTGCTCAGATATTCTCTTCAAATTACAACCAGATTTTCAGATATTTTATTGCAATTTTTCTAGCTTTTAAAACAATATATACCTTCACTGAGACCTGCACTACATTTTTTGTTTCTTTGAATGCATTTTTATGGCATAAGTATAAGTCATATTAAAAATTGAAAAGCTTCCTCCATTAAAGGTTCTTAAACATGCTGTGCCTAATGTGCATGATGATGATTGAATGAATTGAAAGTTGAAACTTTAATTTTCATACTTAAAGAAACTAAATATATTATGTGAGTTCTTCGCTTTCCTTGGGCCCCGATTGTTTATGCTGATTTACGCCCATTTTACATTCGGGCATATTCCAATGAGATTCACAGGAAATTTAAGTGTAACTTGACATCAGCAGATTGGGTGCATTTTCGGGCCTAACTGTTGGGTTGCATGAACAGAGGAAATTCTAGGCCCTTGCTGGAATTTAGAACTCTACATTATGAAATATACACAGAAAAGATACTATCAGGAGTCAGGGCCAAATTCTGTCTTAGGGGTTTACAGTCCCACTAATTTTGCCTGGCAACAAACCACACTGGCACAAACCATCAATTTTACAAGGGTGTGAGGCCATCAAACTGCTTCAAGTGAAAAGGAGGTTGTATCAAATGGCTGTAGCTTCCCACCAGAAACAGTACAATTGCAATCGCTGCAAAAGGTATAAAGCCAGCGCAAACTAACAGAAACTCTAGGGCCTTGTATATAAAAATAGCTAATAATTTTTTTTTAAGTTATTTACTATCCTCGATCCTTCCTTATAAACTGTAATTATCCACAAGGGGATTAATTCAGATAAAATTATTTACTGGATAAAACAGGCCATACAAAGTGCACTATTGTTAATAGTTTTAAAAATAAATGCTCACGGTTAAATTCAGCTTTTGGACAGCATGATTTATATTTATCAATCCAGATGACTAACAAGTTTACAAACATTTTTTTTTCTCAGGGAAAGGGAGGAGCAGCAGTAACCAAGTGTTAATCAATGGGAACTATCCTCGAATGTGGAAAAGCACGGTTCTTGCCCTAATACAAATTCCAGTCACAGTTTGTGATGCAAAATACTCACCAAGCTGTGTTATTCCACGGGCTTCAAGCTGCTGGCCCGCCCATCGAAAAGGTTTTTCAAACATTACCGGGTTTCTTTCTTCCATTAGAGCGCTAACGTTTCAATGATTTGCGAATCGTATCATCTATTTTTATGGGTCACGGTTTCAGTTCCAAGTCTGTGCTTTTATTAACCCATTGGTTCCCGGCTCGCAGAGTCGAGCCGCGCTATGAGTTGGGGAGTGCCCTGAGTGAGCGGCGCTCTCGGGTGGACAGACAGCTGCTGGCCGTTGTGACTGCCCACTTGGTATCCCACAGCCCAACTCTCCGCCTGGTGTGAAGTGACCTGTTGCAGTCCAATAATCCAGTTATGTTGCAGATTTTGCATTCGTGAATATGGACTTCAGAACTGTGGTGTCCCAGAGCATGATTTCTAACCCACGTGTGATCACCGAGTGTAAAACCTTTTATTTTACATTTTATTGTTTTGCCTGACCAAAACAGCGGTGCTGATCCTGCAATATAAGTCAGCTCACTGCTCTGAAACAAGTACCAGGCTGACAGTTAAATGCAATACCGAGAGTGCACTGCATTGTTGGAGGTTCTAATCTTCAGATGAGAGGTTAAACCAAGGCCCTTTCTGCCTATCCCAGGACGTTATGGGAGTATCCCAGGACGTTATGGGAGGTTAGGGAGGAAATTGCGGGTCCCCTAGCAGAGATATTTGAATCATCCACCGCTACAGGTGAGGTGCCTGAAGATTGGAGGGTAGCAAATGTTGTGCCTTTGTTTAAGAAGGGCGGCAGGGAAAAGCCTGGGAACTACAGACCGGTGAGCCTGACATCTGTAGTGGGTAAGTTGTTAGAGGGTATTCTGAGGGACAGAATCTACAGGCATTTGGAGAGGCAGGGACTAATTAGGAACAGTCAGCATGGTTTTGTGAGAGGAAAATCATGTCTCACGAATTTGATTGAGTTTTTTGAAGGGGTAACCAAGAAGATAGATGAGGGCTGTGCAGTAGACGTGGTCTACATGGACTTCAGCAAAGCATTTGACAAGGTACCGCATGGTAGGTTGTTACATAAGGTTAAATCTCATGGGATCCAAGGTGAGGTAGCCAATTGGATACAAAATTGGCTTGACGACAGAAGACAGAGGGTGGTTGTCGAGGGTTGTTTTTCAAACTGGATGCCTGTGTCCAGCGGTGTGCCTCAGGGATCGGTGCTGGGTCCGCTGTTATTTGTTATTTATATTAATGATTTGGATGAGAATTTAGGAGGCATGGTTAGTAAGTTTGCAGATGACACCAAGATTGGTGGCATTGTGGACAGTGAAGAAGGTTATCTAGGATTGCAACGGGATCTTGATAAATTGGGCCAGTGGGCCGATGAATGGCAGATGGAGTTTAATTTAGATAAATGTGAGGTGATGCATTTTGGTAGATCGAATCGGGCCAGGACCTACTCCGTTAATGGTAGGGCGTTGGGGAGAGTTATAGAACAAAGAGATCTAGGAGTACAGATTCATAGCTCCTTGAAAGTGGAGTCACAGGTGGATAGGGTGGTGAAGAAGGCATTCAGCATGCTTGGTTTCATTGGTCAGAACATTGAATGCAGGAGTTGGGATGTCTTGTTGAAGTTGTACAGGGCATTGGTGAGGCCACACTTGGAGTACTGTGTACAGTTCTGGTCACCCTATTATAGAAAGGATATTATTAAACTAGAAAGAGTGCAGAAAAGATTTACTAGGATGCTACCGGGACTTGATGGTTTGACTTACAGGGAGAGGTTAGACAGACTGGGACTTTATTCCCTGGAGAGTAGGAGGTTAAGGGGTGATCTTATAGAAGTCTATAAAATAATGAGGGGCATAGATAAGGTCGATAGTCAAAATCTTTTCCCAAAGGTAGGGGAGTCTATAACGAGGGGGCACAGATTTAAGGTGAGAGGGGAGAGATACAAAAGGATCCAGAGGGGCAATTTTTTCACTCAAAGGGTGGTGAGTGTCTGGAACGAGCTGCCAGAGGCAGTAGTAGAGGCGGGTACAATTTTGTCTTTTAAAAAGCATTTGGACAGTTACATGGGTAAGATGGGTATAGAGGGATATGGGCCAAGTGCAGGCAATTGGGACTAGCTTAGTGGTATAAACTGGGCGACATGGACATGTTGGGCCGAAGGGCCTGTTTCCATGTTGTAACTTCTATGATTCTATGATTCTATGTTCCCCTGCCCCAACATATCACTATTCCTCTAAATCCTACTCTCCTGCTTTCATCCCAGGCTTGAATTCCTCCCACGGCTACCCTCTATGCCTCTCTTGGCATTCTACAAAGAGCTTATTGAGACACTGGCCACTGCCTCCTTATGAGCAGCAACTCCAACTGCCCCATCCTCCTCTCTCGCTAACCTTCCTGCCCAGTGCACCTGCCAGTTGCTAATCTTGCCAACCTCTTTCCCATCCCACCCCTCCCATCACTGCCCCTCAGGTTCCGCCAGTGGATCAACAATCACCTCCCCTCTCCGCATTCCCCTCTAGAATGTCTGTTCACTCGCAAACAAGGCCCTTGCCATCCACAATCTTATTCTGAATGATTGCATTGGCATCCTGACTATGACTGAAACTTGGCTCATGGGTGGTGACACCTTGTCCTTTACTGAAGCCTCCTTGCCTGGATATACTTTCCACCACCTGCCCCACCCAAACTGCTTCTGTGAAGCACCCTAGGACATTTTTCTATATTAAAGGTGCTATATAAATGTAAGTTGCTGTTGTTCCACTGGTTCAAATGGATGTTAAAGATTCCCCGGTATTGTTGGAGGAAGAGTTCTTAAAAGTGTCCTGATCAACATTCATCCCTCAACCAATTCCACCAAAAACAGATTGACTGATAATTTGTTTCATTGCTGTTTGAGGGAACTTGCTGTGTGCAAAATGGCAGTTGTATTGCTTACATAACAACAACAGGGCAGAAATTGCTCCGAGCAGTGAATCAAAAGTGCTTGTCGCTCCAAAGATTTATACTAACCCACTAATTAACTTTGGGCACTTCCTCAAATAGGAAGTGGAGAAGAGCCCAGCATCAGTTCAAGTGAAGCTAGGACCCATGGGAGAAGCAAGAGGATCACGCTCTCCCCTCAACCAATCAGATTGCAGCTTTTTTGACACACTGCGTATCTCTCTGCAGGCTTCCAGCGTTAAAATCAGGACATGAAACTAAAATAATTGTAAAAACAGTTATAGATAGCAGAAAAAAGAGTGGGTAAGAAATAATTGAATTAAATAAAAGACAAAGGAAAAGTAAAAATAATCTTTTAATTTTTTTTAAATGACCAAAAACTATTAAAATAAGGAATAATGAGACTCCACATTTTTAAAAGTTAATTTTAAGTTTTTTGGTGCTCATGACCTGGTTTTTTTAAGTGTACCTGTTTTGTGTAATTACTTACTTTCCAGCTGGGCAGATAAGCAAGTTGGCGCTTTTTCAATGATTTTCCTGATTGCAGTGTGCGAAATACCTTCAATTCGAAGCTGTCATATCACCGGCGAACCAGGAGGAGCGAGTTCTGGATTTCCGTGTTTCACTGCGCATGTGCGGAACTTGCTCCTCCATTTCGCCACTAACAATGGTGAGTGCTGTTGAGCTCACTGTTCTTTCGCAAGCAATTTCTGCCCCAGTGAAATTAATTCAATGCACACTGGAGTGTTTCTGAGAGATGTGTTAAACTGCTACATAAATACGAGTTCATTCTTTTACTGGTGTCAAACTAGCACCTGCAATTAGAACCAATTTAGGCCAAATTTGAAACTTCAAATGTTAATATAAAAAGCAGTTTACTCAATTGTTTGAATCCTTTTTAAAGTTAAAAAAGAGCTGACTGGATAGTTGATTCTTTTCTGTCATTGGAATCTTAAACATTTCACCATCAGTTGGAGAACAGGGAGTAGAGCTCTGTATGTGCCTTTAAGTATAACTGCTCAGGGCTCTGCTTTACCTGACTAGATTACAGTGCAAGCAGGTAATGTAACTTTTACTAGCATTATAATTGTGTCAAAAAAGAGTTCCACACAATATGCACTTTTCTCTTGAGGCCATTGCTCTGTGCAGAATAAGGATGCAATGGCTGAATGGTTTCAAATTATGTGGTTGCAAAGAAATGTTGTCAAACATGACAACAAAGTGAAGGATTTTCACATTTTGCTTCTTTCTATCCTTTCTGTTTCAACGTGTACTTGAATAACAAAAAATATTTGGTATTGCCTCTTGAATAAAAGATGAGTTGCCAGGGCTACTAATTAATAGGGTTAAAGTTACAAAAATGAAAAAAAGTTGTAACTCCCTCTCCCCACTTACTTCAGTGAGTAGCTGAGCAACATGGACTAGGAAGGTCCCAAATTTAATTCCTGGTCTATACTGAAAAAGCTACTCTTAGCCAGGGCAGAGGTGAGTGTACTAGAATTAGCCCCAATGCCTCTGATTGGGGAAGAGAAAATTGGCCAAGGTTCCTTCTCCTGATTGCTATCCAGCAGTTTCTGCTGAAAGTGTGCTTGTTCTGATATTGGCTGATGACTTTTCTTTCATGCTTCTTGCAGCCAAATAGCTTGATGAAACTCACTATGAAGGCTCACACATAAATAAAGGTCACTTGAGGGATAATGCCAGAGGGTGATGATACTCCAACAATGCGTGAGTGCATTCAAGAGAGGAGTGGTAGAGGAGAAAATTGGCAAGAAAACGTTGAAAATAAATTGACATTAGTTTCCTCACAAGATTTTGAGAGTCCATTGAGTTTTGCAGGTATTATGGTCAACATTAGGGATTTTTTAGGGGTAACATTTATGATCAGCAAGACTAACACAGATTGCAAACCTAATTGTTCATTTGGAACTCCATTTAATTTTTCAAAATTAGTAATTGTTGCACTTAAGTGAATGACACATGCCAGCTCTGAAGAAATGTATGAAACTTGACATTACCAAATTTAGAACTATCTAGATGGGGGTGAGGTGTTTGTGGAGATGGGGGAAGAATTAGTTAGGGGAGATAATGCAATCAACTGTACCCCCAATGGCACAGGTTTGAACCTTGTAAAAAGAGGTCTGTTACAAATTATTCCAGAAATTTACAGTGCAGCAGCCAGATAAATAATTGGTATAAAGCTGGTATTTAATGGACATGATACTTTTCTAATTCTAGATTAGCAAATTTAATTTGAGGTACCGCTTGACAACATGGGGTCAGCTTCCACATGCTGACAATGGGTAAACATTGGGAAGACCAAAGCCTTCATCTTCAGCTTCCACCACAAACTCCATTCCTTCACCACTGATTCTAACCAGCTCCCCAGCCATTGTTTCAGGCTGAACCAGACTGTTCACAACCTCAGTGTCCTATTCAACCCTAAGGTGAGCTTCTTACCCCATATCCTCTCCATCACAAAGGCCACCTACTTCCATCTCCACAAAATCACCCGCCTCTGCCCTACCTCAACCCATCTAGTGTCGAAACCGTCATCCACGCCTTTGTCACCTCCAGACACGACTATTCCAATGCTCACCTGGCCATCCTCCTATCTTCCAACCTCTGTTAATTTCAGCTCATCCAAAACTCTGCTGCTCATATCATATTCCTCACCAAGTCCCACAACAGCTCAAGTTTAATATTCTCATCTTTGTGTTTAAATCCCTTCATGGCCTTGCCTCAGCCTATTTCTGTAACCTCTTCCAGTTCCTTCCCCCCAAACTCTCTCCATTCCTCTGTCTCTGGTCTCTTGTCCATTTCCCCCTCCCTTCGGCTCACCAATGGCAGCTGTGCCTTCAGCCATCTCGGCCCCATGCTATGGAATTCCTTGCCTAAACCCCTCTGCATTTCCATCTTCATCTCATCCTTTTATGACCTTTAAAATGCACCTGTTGGACCAAGCTTTTGGTCACTACTCCTGATATCTCCTTCTTTGGCTCAGCATCTATTTTTTCGATTAAGTCTCTGTCAAGCGCCCCAAAATATTTTTTTACATTAATGGCACTATCTAAATGCATGTTGTTTTTGTATATAACATTTTTATTTGTGCTTGTGTATAGTTCTAAATAAGCACATGTTCTTAATTAATCAGGTTCAAATGGTGTATATTAGATGTTAATTAAAACTAAGATGACAATTAAGATTGCAGATGTGAGTAAGCAAGCTTCTCAATTGACCTAAAAAAGCATTTTTTTTGTTTCTCAATGTTGATTCAAAGCTGTCAATCATATCTTAACTCAATTTTAGGTGATTAAATAAAGGATAATGAAGGAAGATTACTGGATATATTTTTATCTCATGAGTGAGATAACCTGGTAACTCATAACTCATGTGTAAGTTATGGTGAATGCTACAGTGCTATAATCCATCCCACAGCTCTTCATTATATATTTAGTTTATATCACCCTTTAGATAAGTTAACTGATAAGATTTAGATTTCAATATTAATTTTAAATGTGAAATATGTTGACCTGTGGATTTCAGACTAGCTTCAGTGATATTACTGTATACATTTTTATCTCAAGGTGCCTTATATTCTCAGTAATAATGTGATTTCCATGAAATTTGAAATGATGAAGATGGCATCAATATGTGTAGCACAAACAGCTTCCCTTAAATTCCTAATCTGAAATGTCAAGGCTCAGCTGCAGCTGTTGTAGCAATTTAAATAAAAATTTAACAGGTAGGAGATGTTTTAAAAGTTTCTCATGGGAAATCTCGTGGAAGTAATTTACACTGAAAATATTGTGCTCTTCTACAGAATCACACAATCAAGAGAAACTGCTGTTTTCCCCACGATGCAAGTCATCAGGAGCTGCCAAGTATCACTAAAGTTTTGGCCTCCACAACACTATCTCTAAAATGGGGGACCAGCTAGTGGGGGTGTCATCAGACATCCTCATCAACCATTGCATAATCCCTTTCTCCTGAATCCTGTCTCATTTAATGGTTAGCAATCACAACATGCTCCTTGCTGCAATCTTAATTCACTTTGCCACAGTAAAAGCCTTGATCCTCTTGTCCCCGGTTTTCTTAAGAATCACTTCATCCATGTTCCCATGAATCCCTGCCTTCCAACTTCGACCTCATCCATCTCACACTTTCACCATGTGTCTTTGGACTCAGCCACCAATTTTGCATAGTCCAGCAGTTTTTTATGTTCTTCCTCTAACCTTAGCACTTAATTACTACTGCAGTTGTGTCAGCCATGGCTCAGTGATAGCACTCCTGCCTCTGAGTCAGAAGGTTTGTTGGTTCAAGTCCCACTCCAGAGACTTAAGCATAAAATCTAAACTGACACTCCAGTGCAGTACTGTTAGAGATGCCATCTTTCAGATGAGGTGTTAAACCGAGGCCCTGTTGGCCCTCTCAGGTGGCTGTAATAGATCCCATGACATTATTTTGAAGAAAAGTGGAGAGTTCTCCCCAGTGTCCTGACCAATATTTATCCTACAACCAACATCACTAAAATAGATTATCCGGTCATTATCACATTGCTGTTTGTGGGACCTTGCTGTGTGCAAATTGGCTGCCACGTTTCCCACACTACAAAAGTGACGACACTTCAAAAGTACTTCATTGGCTGTAAAGTGCTTTGGGACATCGTGAGGTTGTGAAAGGTGCTATATAAATGCAAAACTTTCTTTCATTATTTTCAGTACACTGGTTAACTGGCTCCTGCATTATTTTATTGTTAAACAACTGCATCAAACAGGGGAAATTAGTTGCCAAAGTTAGAGGAAGCTCATGAAAGAATGTTTAAAAATAGAGGAAATTAAACATCCCTTATTGTTCACCATGTATATGATTTTTATCAGCTTTGACCACTACAGCATACCCAGTCTGAGGTTGGTGCTATAATCTGCACTGGCAGAGATTTATTTCACAAGGTCTGCTGTCATTTTCTAATATTTTAGCCAATTGATGATGACTTTCCCTTCCTTTCTTCCTATCACTCTTCATCTGCTGCTCCTCCTTGATAAACTGTCCTTTCTAAGTACTACAATTACCTGCTCCACCTCCTGCTGCATCACATCATAACAACTTCCAAAACACAATGTGTAACTATCTCCAATGAAGCACTGAAGGCCAACAGGATGTCTACAAGTTGGTCAACCCCTGCATGCATACCACACACCCTGAGGACCCCAATTTGCTAGGTTCACCCTATTTGGCAGTGCATCATGTGCACTCCCCAACAAAAACCCAAGCAAATTCTAGCCCATTGACCAAAACTGCCTTTGTGATATACTTCACTTCTCACATTGTCTCAACCCATCCATGTGCTTTGTGTCTGCTGTGAAGCTGCTGTCACCCTATGACATTTTCATCAGCTCTCACTTCCTATCTTACTAGTTTTCTCCTATGTCTTTACTTTCTGGTTGCTTCACCATCCTGTTAGTCTGTAATCAATGCCCTCTCTTCCTATCACAGCTACTTCCAATATCTACTTGAATTTAACTTTCTCAATCACTAACTCTGTCTCCTCCTCAGGATTCTGCTTTTGACATATGCCCACACTTGATTGTAAGTGTGCTGCTACATGTTCTGGTGACTCTCTCATCAGCATTGTCAGTCCTACCTTGAATTCCTCAACCAGTGATGTGATGGGCAGCTGCAGAACTCAGTTTGACCCACAAACTGCACAGGCACTTAGCACTCTAGATATTCCCAACCATAATGCTTAACATACATTCACCATTAGCTCCATCTTTTCAGCCTCTGAGAATGCAACTTCACTGATGATTAATGATAATATTCTTATCCTTGTCATTATTATTAAAAGTTATTACATACCAGCAATGCCTCTTCACACAAAAAAAAACAACTGGAAGTGTACGAGACAGTACCACTTAATTTTTTTAGAGGACAACACCTAAGTACTTTTTTGGTGGGAAGGGTCACATTGGAGGCATGAACCTTTGTTTCTGAATGACAGTAAGCTGGTTTTCCAAGGCTGGTGCATGTGTATGTTTTGTTTTTAATACTTTGTTTCTCTGTCTTCCTAATGTAGTTTCCATGATTTTTCTCTTCCACACCCCCAGAGATTTAGACTCTCCCAAAAAATACTGTGACTAATTCTGAAAGTTTTGCAAATTGGAGAGAAACTGAAATTACTGTGTGCTAAGAAAAATGTATTGGGAAGTATATTTTGCAGATTGTCCAAATAATGAAAAGCCTTGCATATTAACTCTAAGGTGGCACATTAAATTTGTAACAGAAAAAAAATAAGTGTCACACTTTTCTCATTAGCTCAGATAAGCAATTGAAGGATACAGATATTTATTAAAATATAGATCAGCAAAGATCCCACAGAAGAGCAATTACTGGAAAGGCTGTAATTTCAACTAATCACTTCACTGCATTTATTTTTTGCAAAATGGTTCCACCCACCATTTTTATTCTGATCTAGCTGAATATATAGCTGAATAAATAACACTTTTGAGATAACAAATCCATAAAAAGCTTTTAATTTCCATTAAAACAAGACAGTTACTCATATATTTGTCCATTCGGTAGTCTATTCCTACACTACTGTTACATTCCAGATGCCTACTTGTGTATTGGAGGTCTCACACTCATTTATTCTGCTTAGCTGCAGTTCAGTTTTGTCTCTTGGCCATTTCTCTCCATTTCTTTACCTTACAGTTGGGCCTAATTGTGCACATGTGATCGCAGCCAACTTTGGGCACCTTCCACATGTGGATGCTCGAGATAATTTTTAAAAATTACCTTCTTATTTCTTTCCTTGCTTCTTTTTTCCGATCTAATGTTTTCATATAAATTTCCTGTTTTTCTGATCTACCATTGAAATTCATCTCATTCACAACCTTCACCACGTTCCATAATTGCTCACTTGCCAACTCTCATTCTCTGAAGTGGTGAACAATGCATGAGAAATGAACTAGTATACTCTATATTCATCATTGTTGCAACAATTCATCAAATTACATATCTCTAATTTCCATAAGGCTAACAATTTGTTTAAATCTATACCTTACAACGCCAAAAGGGCTGCTACCATACACTGTCTCATAAAAAAGCAGGAAGAGTAGCTACAGATTTCTTTATTGGCTGTAACTTTTGCTACAAATCAGAAATACAACCTAACAGTTTATAAGCCACGATAACATTATCATAGTGTCGTTGCACCATCATCCCAACCAGCTTTAAAAAATCAAGCATTAAAATACAGGCAGTATTGTATGTCAATTATCAACCATAAACATTTATTTTCATGAAAGCAAAAGCAAACACTGTTGGCAAAAACAAATATGAACTCATTCACTGTTACTTAGCAGAGATGAGGTGCTTAAGGAGAAGTTATAGCTGATATATTTTTTCACATATGATAATAATCCCAAATAATAATTGCAGCACAATAAGCAATTAATAATAAGTCTCACCAAAAATGTAAACATTCCGAGTGCTGTTTGCTCATTTGAATTCTCCACACATTTTCCTCTTATAAATTTAATTGAAAGATTAATTTCTGTCACATCAAAATACCTCAGATCGTCAATTTCAGTGCCATATTGGTCATCAGAATAACTGCAATTTAGTAATTCAAACAATTACATATAAACTAAACCCAGTTTGCACTGGACACTTAGTATAAATCAAGTATAATGTTTTAAACTTGCAGTACAAACTTTCAGAAATAACATGGAAAACTTTTATTAAACCTTAATTCTCTAAGGCACTATGGATTAAAGCAGCAATGTATTGTTCCATAGTAGTGGTGGAACCAAGGTTCAATTCCACCTGCTAATGAATTCCAATCTCAACTGGGTTGTTCTGGAGGAGCATAATGTTCTTAAAAGGGTATTTTGCTCTGAAGTCCCAACCAAACAGCTCCCCAGAAAGAGGGAGGAAAATCAGAGAGAGAGTACTTCTGGGTTGTTCTCATGCAACTCTTCCTGGTTGGTCAGAACGGAATTGGTGAAACCTTAGGAGCACATAATCTGCCTTTCCTCTCTGCCAGGTTGATGAAGCACCTTTGGCCATTTTATTATGTTAAAGGAACTATATGTTGTTGTTGACATGTGGTTTGCAGAAACAATGGAGAAATGCATAGAAAAATGCACCTTCCCTCCCCCCAAAAAATTGATCTCAGTGGACATTTTCGAGACTGGTTTGTGCCAGTATATCCTCAACACAAACTGACAAGGAGAGCAGCAGTGTAACTTTACCTCCAAAAAAGCACCTTCCCCTACTGTTTTTTTTTAATGCATGAGCGTCAATACTACTGGATTTGCTTTACTAATATCCCTCTCATGATGGGTTTGTTTGCATTTACTCAGCGGTACCTGAAGCAATTTACAATAGAACTGCCACAGGAACAAATGGGCATAAAGTTAGTCAGATCAGATATTATAATATTATCATGTCTGAATGGGCAAATTTAATTTGTTTGTGTTGTAAATGCCATTTTTGTGCATATGCATAGTCTTGAATTAATCACACTCTAAATAAATGTTAATAAATCACATTAAAAGCTTACATTGTGTGATCTCACACTTTATTCACAAATCAGGGAGAATGTGAATATGCAATTTTTAGTAAATACAGGTCCAGGGTATTGTTTTATTGTATGAATGCAAAGGCATGGTGCTGGAAAAAGGAACAAATTGTTAATTAACACATGAGGTAATTGTTGGTTTTAACCAACTCAATGTTCTCTATTCTTCAATGATGCCGGCACATTCCTGCATAAGTAATTAGTAGACACTCCAGTGTACGGTCCCTGAATTAGCACATGTAGTGTTGCTTTTGAAACTGATATTAGCTTTTTATAATATGGAATTCTATTGAGGAATTGGTGGTCACTTGGTGGCCAAGCAATCAAGTAGTTCAATAAAATAACCAAATCTAATACTTAATCAAAATAAAACTAACCATAAGACAGGCTAAATGGTCCAGCTGGTCTTTTCCTGTCTTTCATTTTCATATGTTTATTTGTACACCTAACAGCACCCTAGTATGCAAATTGTGCACCATGTCTTCAGCAGATATTTCAATTACTTCTGAAAGATCATTGTTTGTCCTTCTTGTAAGTACTTATAAGTACAGGTGTGAATGTATAATATTTCACAATAATGCACAAACATTGCCTGGTTTGTAATATGCCTTATTCTACTGCATCAAGGAAGACCATTTTGAAAATTATATTTTAACATAATTTTACAATCATGGAAAAATATTTTATTTCTCTCAAATATCAAAATCTAAATCTTGAACTAGTGTATATTAAAAGAAAACATATGCCCCCAAGTTATTTTATCATGGAATGCATTGGAAATCACAGATACAGATACAGATTACTAAAGTGGTGTAGCTTCTTTCTAATGTATATATACATTGAAAATTATGCGGTTTAATTTTGATAAAATTGAATATATCACCCTATTTAAACAGCTTCATATTGTCATCTAAATAAAAACAATTCAAGTTATGTTTACTATTTCAGTTTTAGTATTTCACAGAGTGTCTTGTATTCTGGAGCAGATAAATGTATTTAAAATTAAACAAGAAAATGTCAGTTTATCTGGTAACTATATTATATTTGTATAACTAGATTATTATTAATTTCCCTTCAGGGTATTAATTTTAAAATGACTGAACCATTTAGATTGAGAAGAATCATGTTGGTAGATATTCTGTATTTGCTTGAGGAATAGGAATTGTGTGTGCATATCTGTGTGTTGCTTCAAGTATTTCTTGACCCCAACCGAAGGATCATTGAGTATTACACTGACCTGACATTTCCATTTACCACACATCAAGCCATCCATGTGGCCAATTTGAGTGAGACTGCCCAATCAGCTGGAATTGGTGCCAAATTACGGAGAGTTTTGTGCTGTAGACTCATATCCAATGAAAACTGGGTTAATACAGCACAAAGACGTTTCAGTTACAACCCTTAGGAAGCATCAAATTGTGGGGATGAATCATCCCATCTATCTAGGCTTTATTAGACCCCAGAATCCAGAGGTAAAAAAGCACTACTCTAACTCATCACAACACTCAGCGCCCAGAATAAGAGGTTTTAAATTATATCAAATTTAAAAGTGTTATTTAATTTTATCAAGGAAACTTTTTAAATAGTCACCATAAGATTAGCATGTTTTCTATTCTGTCCAGATCTTGTATTTGAATCAAGGTTTCATATATTTTGTTAAACCATTTCAAAACAGTAAAGTCCATTTTATGTTGGTCAAATTTAATTAAATTAATTTTGTTACTTCAAAGTGACGAAGAAAATAAAAGACAAATAGAATCAACTTCTACAACATACATCAAATGCTGTCATATCTTTTCCATACAAAACGGCCCTACATTTATCCAGCTATTTGTTAGCAACGTGGCTAATGGTGAGACATCTAAGAACAGTTTGTATAATTTTATCTACTTAACTGTGTTAACACCAACGCCTGATAGTAAATGTTCCTGATGTTCCATTTATTCATGAAGAGAAATCTTTATATCTAGAAATTATTTAAAATTTCGATATTCAAGAAGCAATGAAGGTTGACTTCACTAACATTTACAGAATGTAAAATTTACATCTGCTGTAGATTGTGCGAAAGATTGGGTTTAGGTTTATTTAAATTAGAACATTAATAATGTTCGGATTTTATCACTCTTATTCAAACGCGCATAGATATATTAATTTCTTGTTTTGTTCTAAAAGGCGAATATGCAATGTTCACAAACACGCACACACACACATATATATATGGTTTCGACATTTCAGATTTAAATCGTCACTGAAAGCTTTGCCTACTGATCTCATGTGGTTAATGAAAATGTTTTCAACCAAGGTGACATTTTATAATGTTGTTGGGTGTTTTGTATGAATGCCAAAGTTAACGGTTAGAGTTCTGGAACTCTTCCTTCATACCATTCGGGAGCCAGGTGAAAGACCCCCACTTTATACTTCACAATTAATTAAGGGCTATTATGTGCCAGTTAATTTCAAAGCAAACGTCTAAAAACTGTGCTTTAGTGAGTAAAATTATAAATCTCAAAGGAGCTCACTGAAATGTGCTCAAACATCAGTATGCTCATGTTTCTGTATAGAAAGATTAAGCTGATTGCTAAATTCATTTCTGTTAACCAAGATGTACCAATGACAGTAAAGATCTCATTTAAACTTCAACTCAATCTTTGTTTCGTTTTAATAACAGCGTGGAAATGACAAGAAACTACTGTCTCCATAGCGTGACATGCAATTGAAAAATTGTACCGCCATAGAGCATACTGTGACATAATTTATACTAAAACGTTCCATTGTATTTGTAAAATTGTGTTTTTAATGTATCGGAGAAAAGTTTGAGTGATCCACATAATTTACAGAAATCAAAATGATGCGAATAGCAACGGCAGTACCTACGTGAAAAGTACTCCAAAAAACTTTACAACATTGTTTTTCCTAAAAATGGGTTTGAGGAAAGTACCAACAAAAATGATTGTGCTGGCACTGATTATTTTAACTTGAGCAAGAGCCGTGGTATCTCGAAACGAGAATTAAATAATTTACACTGTTACAAGGCAAAATATTTTAGATGGCAACTTCTACTCCTGCAACTCAATTACAGTTTATCGATAATAAATGTAATATTCGTAACATTATCATATTATTTACTCTTTATACAATATTCAGTGACTTATCAGTTGCATTGATTTATATTGCTACATTTCACTTGTTTTAAATGAAGCAACAGAAACAACCTGTATATACTGATGAAAGTCTAAACAATGCAAGATTAATTTCAGTGAATTTAAATGGTGATGCAATACATATTTTATCAAGAAATTTGTTGTTTTATTAAATCCTAAGTAAAATACAGTTAATACAAAATGTGTTAGTTCAACTGTTATACAAAGCTGTAACCAGACTTCTATGATCACTAGATTATGGTTACAGAGTTGGAAGCAGGCTGTCATAAAAGATTTGAAATACATAATAATGAAAAATGAAATAAAAGCCTATAAAGCTTCATGGTAAAATAGACATTGATTTGGGTATTTATTTTTGTGAACCTGCGTAATTAGAAGATTTCAAATAGAACAATTTTAATGTTAGCTTTTTTGATCATGTCAGAACGTAATTGTTCGAGGACTACATTAAATCATATATTCTGCTAAGGATAGTGCTTGGTATTATACCATGAGTTGCAAAATATAGAAGGCATTAAAATACCTATCTACAGCAGTCTGAGAAAATGGAAAATTCTCAATTTCTTGTAATGTTACTTATGGTGAAACAATACATACTGCAGGCAGCAAACCCTCAGCTTCTGCTCGTGAATTTTAGACAGAATGTTTCCTTTTAATACAGTACCTTTCGAAAACGAGTGAACTGTTTCGAGAGGGAATACTTAAAGAAATTCAATCTCAAGAATGCCTCTGCCCTTTCCCCTTTATTTTACACACAATGGCGTTAGCGTGTTTAACAATAGCAATCCTTACTCCGGCAGAGACGTGTTATTTACTGTCCACAACCTGTAACGGCACCGACCTATGCTTTTATTGTACAAAAGAGCACTTTATGCAATGGATGTCACATTGTCTCCGTGTACTGTGAACAGCATTTCATTCATCACATTCACCTTTTTCTTTGGACAATATTTCTCGCTGTCCAAAGTTGGTTTCTATGACACCTGACCGGACAGTGAGTTCCATCGTGGAGTAACTCTTCAAGCGAGAGCATTGCACCTTATCATCTCAGCGCCTGTGTGAGTATAAGGACAGCTTTCTTTATCATGGGAGCGCTGAAGAATTCAGTATAGTTCTGGATAGGGACAATGACATTAGGAAGATGTTACCTTAAACCCAGATTCACAGATTCGTTTACTGCGACTACCGTAGAAAGCAAAAGAGTGAAATCTTCAAAACCGGCTACGGAGCTTGGCTGCCGCCTCACGTCTTCAGCGTGTCTGGTTAAATACTCGAGGCGCAGCCATCGGAGACAAGGAAAGACAACCTTCGTTTCTTTTTACTTTGTAATTTCCTGACGTCTGACGTGTGATTAAATATTTGTTTTTTTTTACTAATCTGTGCACAATATGTGAAAACATTAAAGTTTGCACGAAAAAAGGCGTTATTTGCAAATTGTTAGAATTTGAATAATGGCTTCATTTTATAGTAAAAGGGGTAACAGGAGACGTGTATTTGTACAGCAATCAGTTGTCTAAACACTCAAATGCCCTAATGCTGTAAACAGGCGTGGGACCAAGGTCTAAAGTTTATATTTGATATAGACTTTTAAATTACATAACATTTGGACAAATAGATATCGGATAGGAACACTGCCATGTTCCCTTTGCCTCTGAAACTCGCGGGTTATTGTTGACGTGTTAAGAATTGTCACCGCCTGTTTCTGACGTTGTAAATGTTTTTGTTTCTGTAACCTGTTTTCACTTCAGCAAGACAAACGTTTCTTAAAGCACAGCTGTATTGACGTAAACATATGTTAGTGCATTTTACTTACACAGCAAAGCAGAGAAAACAAACAGCCAGAATAAAAAGCAATTTGGGGATTTATGTTAAAGATTGTTAGGGTTATTTTGCCTCCTGCAGGTATATAATCTTTCCCTGTGCTGTTAATATGCGAACTGAAACAATTCCTAAATATCAGCACTTATATATTGGTTTACTCAGATCTTTCTTTTGGAAACATGAGAACAAAACAATTGCATAACACTTATTGTCTACACCGCGTAAATCTTCAATGTTCTTGGACTGAATTTTCATGCCACTGTATAATTATTGTAACTCTGTCTAAACTGTTTACTAGCGATATTATATTTGTATTATTTTTGAATTATGTATGTCAAAATAAATATAATTAATAGCAATTAAGTCAGCATACAAGAATATCAACGCATACAGATTGCTTTAGGATGAATATGGTCACGCAGTTCGAAAAATAAGAATGATAATAACCAATAGTGTCGATATTTTAATATTGTGGTCATAAACCAAATTTTCTGCAAACTTAGGTTTTACATCATTAAACTGTAATGTTAACTGTCATAAGTATTCCTGCAACAACAATCTATTTTAACACTATGTTGCCAGCAGATTGTAACATCCTTTAGAAAGGTTACCCTTTTCTCCTCTTAGAACGCAGTGAAAATGTTTTTCATATTTTCTAACAGTAACACGGCGTTCTAAAATGGTATGCAATCTCTAAAAGGGCGCCGTGTATCTCTGCAATTGACGTTTTAAAATTAGCCAATAGATCAAAAAGAAGTTTACAATAAAAGTCGAAAAGGACTGTTTTAATGCATTTGTTTCTCTGCGTCAGTCAATTTGTTATGTTTGGGAAAACATCGTCCTAATTAATTTAAACTAAGTATTTATTTCGAACCTATTGCCTCAAAATTACAATGAACTATTTCACTGTGCACATTTGGGGATGTACATGTGAACAACATCTTCCGAGTTTTGTGAAAGTTTCACGGCGTGGCCAACATTTTGAAAACACGTGATCATGTGGAACATAAGCACCTTTTAACATATCTGTGTGTCAGTGTCTATCCGTCCGTCTCAAAAGCAAGGCTTTTTATAGTTTGTATACGTATGAAAACCACTCACTATGTACTTTACTGCGTATAACATATCAAATATTTCAATCAAAGCATTTCACCGGTGTTAGAGAATCTATATTGTTTCGCCTTCTTAACTTCTTTGATAAAACAAAAAACACTATACATACGCATTCTTTTGAATGAGACAATATCAATTTCTTGCCGTCTATGGATTGCAAATATATTATGTGTTAATTTGGACTTTGATTAAAGACCGTAGTGCGATCACAAATCACCTTTTTGTCTGACTTGATGCTTGGCTAAACCACAGACTAACATTAAACAAGATCACACTCAAGTTAAGAAAATATTGTTATTTTTCTTTAATTGGGACAATTGGACTCCCGCGTGTTGGAGCTGTGGTTTTAACCAACGGAACGGAAAACTGGAATGACACCACTTTGCACTTTAACAATCGGATTACATCAGGGTACAAGTTGTTTGTTTAACCCGACAGCTCTCTGCACCCCGTCGCATGCTTTACACACTCATTAAAACGATTATTCACGACCTGTCGAGTGTTTTCTAGTTCATTCACACGACGCCCTCAGCATTAGCTCAACCTATTGGGCCGGCGAGTCAGAAGAAAGAAAAGATCCGCACTTTCAAACAGCGCTGCCTAAACCGAGCTCGGACTCTACAGGTTATAGTGACTCACAAGGAGACCAACACACACAATGCCCACCTTTTTTTCTTCTTATGGCAGTAAATCTGATTGTATGCATAAATAGTATTTCGAATAATTTAATATAAAATGTAATAGTTACCATACACTGCAATACACTGCAACAGGTTATCAAACAAATATTCTCAATGATACATTCTGTTTTCGATCTATTCAATGTTTATGATGATTGCTAAATAATTGAAAAATTAAAAGCCAGTCTGCATTCAACTTTTCAGTTCAATATACTACAGACCAACATCAGGGTGATTTAAAAATATTTTCGATAAGTAAAATACACGCATTATTGACAATTTATAAATCCATCAAATCTAGCTAATGAATCGATTAATACTTGTAATTTAAAGCAAAGATTAAGATCATTGAAAATATTTAAAGTGACGGAACTGAAATAAAATGATGCAGGTTTCTGATTGCTGATTAAGCAGCAAATACAGCACAGAAAACGGGCACCGTCTGTTAATACCAACTTTATTATCACCCCGCACAATGACAAGTAACACTGTTTTCAAGTGGAAATACCCTTTATTACTTGTTACGGTTATGCAAATAGGTAGTGCATATATTTTAAAGCGACGCTTCCTATCATTATTCAATAGTAAAGGGTTCAAATATAATGCTTTAGATTTTCAACTTTCTGCTTGAAAACGGTACAATTAGATTGAAGCGCTATCCTTAATGTGTTAAACACAGTCACATTTACCAGTGCTCTCAACAACCTACTGCCAATTTAATAGGTAGTTAAAAAAACATCTGTGACAAGTTCTCTCAGATTATAAGAAGTTTGTTTCAAAACAATACGGTAATATTAACACAAGCCAATGACTATGTAGGTAATTACGTAAAAGTTTTCATAAATAGGTAAACACGCAAATCGATACAAACCAAACCTTGTGTAATTTGTGACCAATTCCTGATAAATGACTCATTTTAAATGTGTGGTTGACATGTTTACGCATTGCTATCAACAGTCGGGTTTTTTTTAGCACTATGAACGTATTTTACATATCAAAGTCGGTTTCAGCGATAGTTTATTTTAACCAAGGTGAATGAGTCATTTAGTATAAGCTTGATAGTTATTTATTTCTTGTCTATGCGATCGCCACTTAGTAAACATATAATTTGTTCCGCTCTGTGTTTCAAAAATAATTCTAAGTATCATGAGTTACACATCTCAATCTGTTAGCAATAACCGTATTGGTATTTAAATTCGATACTTGGTTAATATGAATGTGCTCAACATAAATTTACCTTCAACGATAATTTTTGGGTATTTACAAATGTGTAATTGATATCAGGTTGATTGCAAGGTGCTGTAATGTGTTTTCGTGTTTATTTAACATTGCTGCATGTAATCATGTGCATCGGTCCGAGGGTTTTATGCACATTAATTTCCCATTCGGAATCGAACGTTTCTTACACGCTTCCGCAAATAAATCCCCACCGAGTCCCGAAAGAATTACACAATGTAATTACGTAGGAGTGCATTCTCCATTTCCTGAACATAAATGAAATAATATCAGGGTAGTAAATTCTTATTTACGCTATGCCAATAATGCTTTAACATTGGTATAACTCAAAACTTGGGATGTTCTTATGGCCTTTGAAATAACTTTATTTTACAGTTTGGACCATTTCACGTTTAACGTCATTTTCAGACAATAAAAATGACTCTAAAATGTCTCTTTCTCTTTTTGTTTTATAAGTAATATCTAATAAAATGGAACGAGTTCACATGGAAATATATTTGTATGTCTTATAAAGGAGGTGTAAATTGACATGTATCTGAGAAAAAAAGGAAAATATGGTTACATATATGAAATTAATTTTAGCGAGGAGAATTGAAATGAATCATAGGAGATAATTATTGTAAAAAATGACAGGATGCAGCAACTGTTAATGCACAAAGACAAGGTGCAGTGTAATTGTTAAAGCAATTACCAGCATTTTGTATTAAATATTGAGGTGTGAACTCTACATAGCTTCAATAGCAGACACTATATTTTGCAGAGAGATTTGACATTTGAATGGGAACATTAATGGAAATTGTTTGATTTGCACGACAAAGAGCCCTGTAAATGTTTTATTATTATTCTTGGATATTTAATTCGGTTGAGCAAAATGTTTTGTTCGTTTGGATATTTTCGCAATCCAGAATCTTCGATGGTGAAACGAACACACGCACATGCGTTCTTCATCAGGTAACCCTCAACATCTCTCAGTTACTCATCAAAGCCAAATACTGTAAAATGATACCTGCAGTTGCTTATGCTGTATTATAGATAAATAAATAATCTTTCACTTCACTCTTATTTATGAAATATCGAATTATGACAAACATATCTGTATTTAGTGACCCGGCACCATTGGGAGTGATTTTGTTATTTATTTCTTAAAACAATAAGAAATAATTGCTTGTGTGCCCCTTGGCATTTTAAAATCATTTTTCTAATGGATACACAGCTTTATCTTTCTGTCTCTCTATCTGAACATTGTTATGTCTATATGCACTATCACAGATGCTTATTGAACATGTATTAAAAGTCGCATACCGCTTTTGTTGAAATGGCAAGAATCTTGACGGGGACCTCGTGTTCAACAACTGTGGAGATTTGTGGTTTTAGAGGTAAGTGGGATAAAGAGTTAGGGTTTAGCCAAGCTGATTGATGAGCGATTAATACTAAAGTGTTTTCTTCTTTCAGATTTAAGGGACGCATTCTCCTTAAATTTAATCAGAAACACAACATTCCATATAAAAGTTAATGTTCGTTCTATATATTCCATGTACGTTTCTGTTTTAAAATCAATCGATGCACCGAGATTCGACAAATCCTGAATTAATTATTTTTAAAAATCAAATCCCTGTAGTGAAAGCCAATGTTAGCTGCTCCTAAGTATACTTGTAAATCATGCACCAATATGTTGTTTAGTTTATACACACCCATTTTAGGGAAACTAAAATTGAATTTTTAAGAACAGAAAGCGATGTGCGGTACCGTTAGAGTATATTTCCTTGTGACGCACACACAATGTAATTGTACCTAAAGTCCGTTCGACCTTTTAAATATATTTGGTGAACGTTTAAACTCCCCATTAATGAATCAAATTGTGCTATTCAGTAGACTGTATCGACTAAAGTGCGAACAATAGGCAGTTGCGCAATGCCAGCATGATAAAGATATTTAAATGCTGAAAACTCGACCGTCTGAACGACATCTGATATTTCAGGTGTCAAAATATTAAGTGACATTAAAGATGCAACGAAAAGGAGCTATTAAATCTAATGTTATTAAATCTGTGCCGATAAGTGTTGTTTAAATTGTACTCAAAACATATTTACACTCCCAAGTGATATAGAATTCTTCATTACTATTAAGAAAACAATAAGGCATAAAGCTTGAACTGATTAATCGATTTATACACTGCTTAAAAACTAGTTTTTCGTCACCATATTTTTATAAGGCAAAATAATTGTTCACAAAATGTAGTCAATTTTTATTCCTTATAATATTTGCATTTTACTTGCTGCCCAAACAACTCAATTAAAGGATATACTTTATTTAAATATGTTCGAAGATTACCCCGAGAACATTTTTTAGTCATTTGAAAAGTGGAGCATGTGACATACGCGAACTTTTCTTTTGAGTCGGCATCGAATTGTTGCTAAAACTGTGTACATGTTTCTGAGTGTCGACACATTGCCTCGTTAAATAGAAATGTACAGAGGCATAAACTGCAGTGTGATACATTCTCTAACATAATCGGTATCGGGCAATGATTCACTGGGAGGCAGCAGCAAATCTTTTCGAACAAGCTTACTATTCACGCGTTTACATTCACATGTTTACATTATAATTGCAGGGTTTTTGTCAGGCGGCTTTCCTTCCCACCCACGCTAAAGTTTAGTAGTGTAAATCTGGAACCCGACCTGACTCCGAGCGATTTGGAATTGAGACCCCCTTCCTCCAGGGAGTCCACTTTTGGCTCCGGAGTCAGGTCGGGCTCCTGACTTCGGATTTACAAGACAACTTTGGAGTCCGTGAGAAGGGAAACCGCTTGGTGCCGATATTAGATTGTGGTGTAAATGCATAATGTTCGAAAGACAATCGAATACATGCATTATGTTTTTGAAACACAGACACAAGCTGTGAAGGAAAGCGAGGGAGACATTGGAAGAAAGAGGGAGATTAGATAGGCAGTGAAAGAGACCTGTTGTTAGAGCTTCATTGCTTTACCAACAGCGCCCCCACGCTACCACTGACTGTTGTTATAAAAGCTTTCATTTTTTGAAAAGGTTAGCGGTTGTCAAAAGATAAAATCAAAACGGAAAAGGATAGTCGCATTATGTCTTCCAACGGCATAATCTGTTCTTTTATTTCTAGTATATATTAAATTACAAACAATATTCGTGACTACCTATGCTAAATGTGCAGAAACTATTACGATACCGAAAATACCAGTTTTAACTTTTCGTGAAAATGCCTCGGAATTTAAAACGAAATTATCAGGGAGATGTTCTTAGTTCTATGATAGACGCATTGTGTTGATATTGAATAAAGTACCGTATATATTGAGTGCACAACAGTAAGGCACCGCAAACAAAGTGGACTGTCACAGTCAATAATGTTAACTTGCAAGACGAGGTCTGCGACTCACGCGATGCCCAGTTTATGTACGACAATTACACGGACTATTTAACTGTTTGGCCTGTACGTGTGCAAATAAATGTATTTACAAACACATTCGTTCTGAAGGATTATATGCAAACAAACTTTTTTTTAGCAGTCGGAGTAATTGTACGATTTGTGGGCAATTGCATTTGTGTATACTAATTTCGTTACATCACCCGCATGATGCTTTGTATGTGGATTGAAAAAAACGTTTATTTTCAAAATTATTATCTCTATCAATCGATGTTTGGATAATAACTATTATAACAATATATAGATGGATAGTTATAATATTTCGCAATATTTATAGATGAAGGACAGAAATAAAGATCCTTGTATATTATGTATAGGCAGATCCAGTTATTTGGAAAACAAACCCTCCTTTTTGCAATCTATATACAAAGCATTATGTAAGTAATATATCGAAATTGAAGTGCCTTGCGTTCTTTGAAATACACGAAGTGTGTCCAATATTTTGTACTGTGCCGTTAATTAGCTGTAAACAAGCAAAACTAGAGCTTATGGCTTATCCTATTGCGTTACCTAAAGAAGTAAATAGCTATATTTCACGCCGAGGTTGTTAAATATAAGCATTGAATGTACATAACATAAAATAGGCACAGCTCTCTGTGAAGCAACGAGTTTCAATAACGCCCCACGAGATAGAGGATGCAATACCCGCATTTTAATTGCAATTAGCAGACAGAACACTCTGTATTGCACTAATATAGTGTCTGAAATTAATTCTAAGTGATAAATTTGACATTATTAATGATGTACATTCACATGTTTTCACTAACTATGATAACAAGTTACATGCATGCTGCGTTACATGATTTCTAAGAATTTGAGAATTCATATTTCAAATAAAAACATAGGAACTATAAAAATTTCAGTCAGGGAAATGTCGATAAAGAAAATTTAAAGGCAAAGATATTTATCTTGTTTGTGAAACACAATTATGTACAGGACTCAAGAAAGAACAAAGGGTATCCATACATACTGCGTTTCAAAAATCAACATAATGTTGGTATTTTGTTACATAATTTTAACAATATGCTGAGATATAAAATAAATCGAAGTGCCAGTTTTGATAATTGAGCAGTTCTACATATTTTGTCAACAATTCTATCTTCTCTGTTTGTATTTGTTTAATGCTTTCAGGAACGGACTCGCAATGAAGTATGTAACGTGAATATTATCTAAAATGCTTACATTTAAATTTAATATTAAGGAACAATTTTCAGGTTATTATCAAGAAGTATATATAAATTAATTTAAGGCCGCTCACCAGCAGCGCAAAAACAACATTATTCGACAATACATGGATGCTTTTAGATAGGCGAATTTCTAATTACACCTCTTTGCTTCCAATATATCAGATTAACAAAGTATTGTATAAAAAGTGCCTTGACGACGGAAGTGGCCACAGCTAAAGTTTGTTCAAAACGTTAAGAGGTCAACTAATAAGTGATCAACTAATTAAAACGGATCGCATTTTGTTTTAAAATATCAAACTATGTTATAGAAACAATAAAGTGAGTGCGCTGATATATTGCTTTTAATCAGAAGTTATTTGCTTAACATTTTAGTTATTGCGGGTTAGACCATAAGTGTTGGTTCCTTTTATTAGTATGTTGTTTTATTTCAGGTATTCCAGTGTATTTTTACTGGGTACCTACCTAGTATGGATTGAGGCTAAACTCTTGGTCCGGTTTCTATGTCGCTGCCATCTGTTTCGAGGCAATTGTAGTGAGGCTTGGCCAGTAAAGTTTACAGTGCGCAAGAACTCCGCCCTCTGGGCACCATTCACACATCCCTAAAACCGCTAATGATCTTCACCTTCACCTCTGCCTAACCCAGCAAACACCACGTTTGACCCAAACGGGTCGAGCCGAAACTTCGATCCTGAGTCATCGGAACCAATTCTTTCTATATCTTGTTAAATAAATAAACAAACAAATAAAATCCTTTCCAAGTAGTCAAATCTGTCTAGTTTTTCTTTAACATAGGTTTTTGGAGGTAGGAAATCAATTAAGCAGAAATCAGTCGAGGGAGAAGATATTACTTGTAATATAAATAAACATCAACACTTTCAAAAACAACACGAAGCTGGCAAAAAGCAGGTTATTTTCGCGACGGTAGCGATTGTATTTTGCGATTAATCAGATTCAAATTAGAATTATCTGAAATGATATAATTGCGTTCTATATAGCTTGAAGTATTGTCACAAGAATCGCCTCACGTTGAAAGACATACCACGGAGAAGTATTGCCGCATTCCCCATAGATTCTGTACACTAATGGAAACTTACATATCCGAAACAAATAAAAGTGGTCACGTATTCATATTTTGTTTTCTTTTTGAAGTGAAGGTGTCCCTCGCAGAAATACGTGCAATACTAAATTCTGATCTACATTTGACTTATGTGAGAATCCCGGCTTCATACTTGATATACCTCCACTTCGAGATACAATGCAGCAATAGTAACAATGTACAAAATATATTCTCGCTTTTTGATTTTTTTAGAACAATCCAGTTATTTTAACATATTTTCTAGGTATTTAGCAAACTTGGAAAATAACCCATTACATTCGAAATACTGAATTATTTCAGCATAGAAAAAAATGATTGTATTTTGAATCTATTAGTTAAGAGAGGTGTTATTCTGATCATTGGGGAATATTTGATTTTAAAGCTTATGACTAACTGGGCGCCGTAAAGCATCAGCTTGCCTCACTTTTAACATCTACTGTAATTCCTAAACTTTGCTTCCAGTGGATTTAATATGCTTTAGTGTAAGGGTAATTGGAGGTTTTGTTGTGTTTTCATGTTGGATTTCCGCTCAATCACAGCTGAGCATTTTGGTAAACAGAAATACTGTCGCGATCCAGTTCCCCCTCCCAATCCGTCGACATACAAAGCGACTTGACAATAGAATAGTAACACAATTGCGATATTAAATGTACGGTTTCCATTTGTTTGGATCACCCGCCCTTCTATTGAACAGAAGTCAGATTTATACTGAATTAGTAAAAACGTGAGAATTTCTAATCGGCTGTAAGTAATTATAGACGTATTTTGGTGTGTATTCTAAACAACCTTATTAGAGATACTTTGTGGGAATTTGGATGGTAGCCACGCAATTTTTAATATGGAGATAACATGAAATGACATAATCTTTAAAGCTACGATTTTCTGTTCACTGTACACGGTAATTAGAGCGTTATGATGCTTATACTTATAATACCTTGGTCAAAATGTCTAATTAAATCACATTTCAAGTAAAACAATGAGTTACAGACTGTGCAACGCAATAGACAAAAATATATACGTTTCAAACAATCTTAGCAAACCAACGCCGAATTCTAACAGTTAAATAATGGATATACTGTGAACTTACCAAATGCAAGAAACTGCATCTCGGAGCTCCACGTCCAGCTTCTGAAGTTTCACTGACGTAAGACAGAAGAATGTTCCGATTTTCTTTCCGTAAAACGGCACAGTTATACTTTATGAAAAACTTTCCAACTTTTAACCAAATTTATAATGTTCTTTTTGAAGTTATATTGAGGTTAATTATCTAATCGGACCACAGATCTGAAGAGCACGAGTGGCTTTAAACTGTGCTGTGGTAAAATAATCAGCACTTAATAAAGAAGCTATGTATTTTATGATGTATTTTGTAATAGGTTGTACACAGCATATTATCATTAGATAGATTAACTTTATTTTCTAGTTCCGGTACGCTGATTTGGGGAAGAGAAAACGGGATATATTTTCTCCGTAACACGTATCGAGTAGTCAGCGGCACGGATAGCAGCCAACGTCACTGCGTCTTGCTACTATGTAAATTAACCTTCACGTTTCTTTAGCAATTTTTAAAAAAAACTATTATTAATAGATCCTTTCAATTGCTCCTCGCAAACTCTCTTTTCTCTTTCCATATAAATTTACTTGTCTTTAATTCACGAGACACACTTCCTTCTTTCATATAACCCCGCTTAACACTGGAGCGATAACATCTAGAGCAGAGATTCATTTTCCTTCGGGCCTATTGTGAGAGGCACTGGCCTTATTGCATTACTCGTGGGCATATTTAATACAATACAAGGAGAACAAATGAGGAAAACACCCCGTGCAGGCCTACAGGCAGATCGGATTTGCAGGACATTTGTTAGCATAAGTTTTCTCACAATATGGTATCTTCCGTGTCGAGATGCTCTGTATTATCACAAGGATCTTTAATAGTTTAGATTATAAGTTGCAATACCAATAGGAAAACTAATAGTTTCAGAACTGTTGCGTAAATTAATTTAATCTGAAATGAAATAACAAATGTACATGGCATTAATTTATGCAGGGTATAATTCATAATACAGATTCGGTGAGTTCCATTTAACCCAAATAACAATGTTCTGTTTGTGAATGTTTTAAAAGCCCAAAGTACACGCGGCACTTGGCATTTTTCAGTTATAACTTGCAATCGGTTTCATTCGCCTTGGGCTACAATGTAATTTTGAAAATAATTTGGCATTTTGTAATAACACTCACCGTCATTGGAATAATTGTGCCAATAAAATATTAATTTGCAAACTTTCAACTAAGTTTCTAGGTGGAGTTTTTTAAAAATTACTTTTATACTTTATATTCGGTATTATGGGACGCTTTGGATTGTTAATATAGCTTTCGAAAACTGTGGATTGTTTCAAAAATGCATGAACTCTTCAGCGTCTTTGTAAAAGGACAGGCCTACACTCTCAGTGAAACCAGATTTAGCGTTCAGATCAAAAATATACCACATTATTGTTTTTTTTAAATAGAAAATATGCAGCTCAGCGTGTCATGTGTGCTTTACAATATAAATAAATGACACACAATGGACAAATGGTTAAAGAATAGCACAATAGCGAAGTAAATTTTGATAGGAAATTCTTTTAGAAACCACATTAAACCTTGAATGCCAACCTATTCTTATTTATTTTAAAGTATATAATTTGGCATACGTCGAATTATGAAAAGTTCCAAAGATACATTGCGTGAATATATAACTATTAAGAACTGTAGCAATAATTTTCTCCGGTAAAAATTATGAAAAATGGTAATTAAATTGGAACCTAACTCAAACACTGTACCAATGATTCAGGTTAAACATGGTTGACTATAATAGGATAATTTAGGCCTAGAAAATGTTGGACATTCATTCCCTACCGCTCTGCCAGACTCTCGTCTCTTTTAGACGGGGTGCAGGAATGCACGCGGCATGAAAGCCATCATTTAAAATACTACTGCAGATAACTATTGCATTTAGTCGTGATAAAGAAAAGGACAAGATGTCAACGTTTCTGAATGTAACCTATTTTTTTTATTTCGGTGCCTTCTGTATAGTAAACATTTTAAGTGACAACACGGGCATATGATCACAATATCACAATCATGAAATTTAGAGACGACATTAACAATCACTCAAGGAATTTATGAGGCATTTAAGCAACACAGGTTACACGTCCGCAAAATTTATCTTTTAAGTACAATAGGTTTACACATTTCACTACATTTACATAAAGAAATGAAAAGGGACCTGTTAGTGACCACATACATCGAATTATGCACAACACAAACTAAAGGCAATCAACAATTTTGTCCCCTTCTGATTCTTTGCAGGCAGTGTTGTAAACTGGAAAATAGGAATTATTTTCAAAGTACTTGTTCTTTTAAACAAGGAGTGCATTTCTAGCCCCGTCTTTGGTCTAAAAGTAAACATGAACCATTTTGTAACCAAATGGGAAAAATGACCGAAAGGTTAGGTATGTTTTAAGTGAGGTTATGAAATACAAATCAAGCGTTAAATTTTGATTATTTTAGTGAAAAATGTTTCCGCTAATATTGAAATCAGCAGCCACCAACAAAGCCATGATAACTTATAATACTGCAAACATGGAAATCTGGTGGAACAATTGAAACAGACCTGCCTAATTTAAACTTAGTTGGAATGCAGTCATTTGTAAATACACAGTCTACGTTAATTTAACTAGTGTTTTCCTATCTAAACCGCCTCAAATTGCACATTGCTGAAATTGAATAAACAAACAACCCTACGGGATTTGACAAAATGCAGACAAAAAATGGGGACTTGAATAAAAATACCTGGGCTTCTTATTTTGAGAATTATTTACAACGCAAATGTGTGTAAAACGTTAACTTACAGTCTTTTCGAAGGGATTTGTTAGTGTATTAGAGGGTTTGAAGAGGACCCCTGGTTTTGATGTGTGAAGTAATCAGAAAGTCCTCCAGAAAGTCCTGTGGCGAAACTTGGCAAAGAAGGTCTTAGAGACTCACAGGGGAGAGTTGAAGGCGCCTGTGGAGACGTGGAGGACGCTGTCCTAGCCGTCATTGAAGTGCTGCTTTGAGAAGTCATTGAAGGGTGAGGAACATGAGGGAAAAAGTAACTTGTCTGTCCTGCCAGAAGATTTACCGAGCAGGGATTTAACGAGTATGTGCCTGAGCACGGAACTGACAAACCACACGGCACCGAGGCAGCCAGGGCGGCTGCAGCCGTTAGGTGGTGGGTGGCATAAGGAATCTCTCCGTTAACAAGTCTATCTACACTTAACCCATTTGATGTTGGAAATGCGTGGTTGTTCGCCAGAGAGTTCTGAGTTAACACCGAGCTGTAGGACATCGGGTGGCTAGGGTAAGCTGAGGTGGTTCCATTATAACTTAAGGTACTGCTGGCTCGGGGATGATGGAGGGACAGGAATGGAGACACAGGCCAATATAAGGAACCTGCCCTATCCATAAATGTCAGTCCAGTTGAGGTGAGGCGCGCTCCCCGCTTGAAAGCTAACTTTGCTCTTGATGTTGTGGATCTCCTGCGAAGTTTCCCCGTGGTGCCACCTATAAAGACGTCGTCACTAGATGGATCCAACATCCAGTAGTTTCCCTTCCCAGGATCATCATAGTGCCTCGGAACTTTTACGAAACATTTGTTCAGACTCAAATTGTGTCTAATAGAGTTTTGCCAGCCTTGTTTGTTCTCTCTGTAATAAGGGAAGTTCTTCATGATAAACTCATAGATGCCATTCAGTGTCAGTCGTTTTTCTGGACTCTGCCGGATTGCCATCATGATCAGGGCATTATAACTAAACGGAGGCTTTTCATATTTGCCATTTTTCTTTTCCGCTTCCTTTCCACCGTCCCCTTCTTTACCGTCGGCCTTCTTCTCTTCCTGCTTATCCTTGTCTTCCGCGCAGGGCGGCTCCGCCGAGCTACTGTCAGTTTTGTTGAGAATATTTTCAGACTTGGACTCCACCGTTGGCAAAATGTTTTTGTCCTCCTCTTCGGGGGCAGATCGGTGATGGTTGTCACTTTGAACCGCTTCGGGCACCAGGCTGTTTATGCTGAACGATGATTTCTGAATCATTTTCACTTCTTTCTTATCTCCCATGTCCAACATCACACACAGGTAAAATTGCAGCAGCACAGTTGGACCGCAATCGCAAACGCTGGCAACTCATGTAGTAAAAAAAAAAAGAGCCACTACTTCATGTTCTTAAAAACACGTCGAGCGGAGCCAGCTTGCTGCAATTAATTTCGGACACTCGGCGCTCCGCTCCAAACATTCGCTGTAACCTTTTCACTCGGCGGCCAATCGCAGCCGCGCTCGGGCCTCCGCCTCGGGCCCGCCCGCAGCCAATCAGCGCCTCCGCGGAGCGACACAGGGAAAGGGCGGGAGGAGGGCGAAGCGGTTTTTTTTTTCGTCCGTCGTCAGAGGGAGGAGGGCCGCGTCACTCAGCGTCCGGGCCCACACTCGTTTCCACTCCCACACACCACACCACACCACACACACACACACAAAAAAACCGCGTTACATTCACCACTCCGCCCGGATAATAGCATTCGGTACGTCAATATTTTATGTTATTGTTGAAAGTTTGTTTATGGTTTCAAGGAAGGGAATTAAAATTAAGAGGAGGGAGAGGAAGAGGCGCGGTACTACTTTATATCTCCGAGGGCGCAGTTCCCCCCCCCCCCAAAATAAACCTTAAAGCTGGTTCGGAATTAGGGGTTTCAACCCCACCACCTCTTTTCATCAGTTTCCAATGTTCAGATGATATTCCCCGGTTTTAATGTGTTTTTAATGTGATGGAATGGGAATAACTTGGAGTTGGTGTACTTGCGCTTTAAGTTGTGCTGTCGCCCTTCCTCGAGCGGGAGGACGGTTAAAGCCGGCGAGCGGGCAATGGTCGGACCCGCCGCTCCCATCACAGGACTTCTCATCCCTTCCAAACCCAAAGGTGGCTTCACACCGACACCGCCTCGACTGTCCGCTCACATGTGTCGATTCCATTCAGTGTGTGTGGGATTTCCTCTGAATCTTTTCCTGTCAGTCATCTTGGAACCATGATGGCGGATGGGGCATGCGGTCAATAATTTATAGATAGAATCTGATTTTTTTATATATATATAAGGTCCCAACACAATAAAATACCGGGTTTATCGATCAGACCGTGTACTTCTGACCACTAATGAGCGTTTGAGTGGCCGGGGCGCTGATAGATCCCAGTGTTAAGTTATAGATCAGTGTTGCTGGGCTGATAAACGAGTCATTAAACGTGTGGTACATCCTGACTTCTTTACATAATCCTTTGTTCCATTCCCTCAAAGATGAACTATTATTTGATTAAGGTATTTATAAAAATAACGAAAGAAGCGTATAATTGCGCAAATATTTCCCGCTGTACTTATCGTCTGATGCGAGCTTTGCTGGTGCAGTGTCTTTACAAAGTGTTGATCTTTCTCCTGTGCTTTCCTGGTTTATTCGAGGTTGGGGTATTTCCTTCGACAGGGTCTCGACAAGTGAAGCCAGGACGCCGCGTTAAACTGGAACTGCACAAGCGGCTGGATCCATCAAATCGAAGACCGTCCCAACACTAAGTGCCCTGAAATGCTGAACCAGCCGGCCAGTGTATTCGGATGAAATTTTAAGGGTAAAACGTGCGTTAAATAAAATGCAGCTCTTGTTTTAACCTAACTATATACCAGGAATAAAATACAAACATGTACTCTCTCTGCTTCTGAATGTCACAGGCTCTTTCACACAGATACCGCCCGTATTGGCCTTCCCACAAAGTACTAAGTATTTTAAATGAATACCTGCAAAATAGCTTTAAACGACGGTTCAGAGAAATAGCGAGCGTAATAATGCAAAAAGGATGTACCTGGGGCTTTTGGGGTGGGATGGTAAACGAGGTGGTGCGTGGAATTGATTAGTAAGATATATTTTTAAGCTTTTTAAAAGCTAGGCCTTTAAAAAGGGACTTTGTTACATTTTTCAGCCGCTGAGCTAACC
This sequence comes from Heptranchias perlo, assembly GCF_035084215.1. Lineage (NCBI taxonomy): Eukaryota > Metazoa > Chordata > Chondrichthyes > Hexanchiformes > Hexanchidae > Heptranchias > Heptranchias perlo. The sequence continues at coordinate 30,817,536 of NC_090334.1, read as the reverse complement.
TATAAGGTATAACAAAGACATCAGAGAAATTACATATTTGAACCCTTTTGATGTGGTAATACTGTATTATATAAGTCAGCTAAGGGAGTTCTCCATTTTAAAACAGTGGAATATCTGAGGCCAAAAGGTCACCAGTAAAATCTCTGCAAGGTCGTAAGTTGTTTCATATGCTGTGTATGTGTGGGTGCGCGCACGTATTTAAAGAAAGCAAATTGTGAACCGTTCGCTTATTTTCTCCGTATATATTTAAAGTCTAGTCTGACCTGCTCGTTTTCTTACTCAGCCTAGCATGAAATGATTTAGCGTAACCGGATTCCTGGGAAAGGACAGGTTACATAAACATTTACTGATGTGGAGTAACTATAGTACTTGTACTCTGATATGCAGGAAGGAAAGTGTTGATTAACACGAAGAAAAAAAGCGAGATTAGCTGATTGCATGCTCATATGCGCAAGTCGTCATTGAATTGTTTTTAAAAAAAAATAGACACAGCTGTTGTTTGCATTGAACCTCTGTTGTTGCTGTGATTTAGCAGTACTTAAATCAGCATTTTTGTATAACAATTTCGAATCGTTTACAAATGTGTATTCCACACTGATTTTGGAACACTGAAAGAAAGAAGCAGCCCATGTTAGTTCTGATGCATTACAATATTTTAATTCTGTTTGTTTAACATAATTTAAGTTTTAAAGGTTGGCCCGAAAGAAGATAGGTTTCATATTGACTCTGGTAACCTAACAGTCTGATACAGATGTTAAACATTTGAAATTGGATGTTAATGATTCAATGAACCGTAAGCTTGTCTAAAGTGAACTTTAAAAAAAATTTGATACAATAATTAGAATTTAAACAGACCACTAAATATACATTTTAATAGAAACATTTCATCCCTCACAATAGGTCAAGATGCCAGAATGAAAATTGCTGCAAGAAATGACAAAGGCAGGCAACATAAACTTTAAACAAGAATAGTAATAAGAACAATAATTAACAATGGGTCATAATGTGAAACAAAAGGCCATAATGTGAACCAAAAAGCAAAAAAGGAGAAAGGCAAAAATAGCGAGAGCTATTAGTAAGTGTATTGGAATCAGTCTGGGGCCAAGGGCCTTTCTTCCTTTTACAATCAACTAAGAAGGGAATATTTAACACAACGTTTTAAAAAAATCTGTGTATGTTTATAAAAATATTTATTTTTGACGGCGATGATAAGATTCATGTATGAAATTTTGAGTTTAGGAAATGCAGTTTCTTTTAAATTAATATTATTTGTGTGTCTTCTGCAGAATTTTACCTTTGACCTTCAATGAAAAGAAATCCTTGCATAGAAGTGGACTCCAGGGTATTACATTTTCCCCACTGTCATGGGGAATCCAGGAACGAATATAATATAATAATAATGCGTTATTTGACATACCTAGCTCTCGTATCAGTTTGGATTTTTAAAACTACGATATGGTAATTTGGATATTGCACATTGAAAATGCTGCATTTTTGTTGCATGTACTTTAGTATAATATAACGGATTTATAAATGTGGTCAAATAAAGCTGGAGAATCGACCCTACCGTTCTACTAAGATCCCTATGTGTTATTTATTAGGTTTATTGGGCTTGCACGTTTCAACAAAAATATAAGAACAGAAATACAGACTCAGAGCCGACGCTCCTGTAATTATAACAAAAGGTGAAGTATACATTATCCGAGTAACGTATCGCTACGTAATAGAATTGATGATTAGGAATAATTTGATAACATGACATCTCTGATTTATGATATTGTTTGCGAGCGTTACCTAAAGTGTTGTCAGGGGTGCTCATTTCACAAAAGTCACATTTGTCCTGAACTTAAACAAAAATATACTTGTGTGATTGGGCACCGAGCAAATTCATTTTTGCATTTTCCTTATCTGTAAGTGATCTAAACTGCAGGTTGACAGACGTTTGAAGGGAATCGGCGATTAAATTCTTATCCGAGTAACTAAGTAACACACTTAACTGACGGCAGGCGCTAATAATTGGTGATTGAAAGTTTCTGTATTTAGCGTGCTGCATGTTCTTTAAGTGGTTTTTGTTACAGGTTATATTATTAGGTTTGCGAGAACAGTAGTGAACTAAACTTCCCAGTTAGTGGTCTTCGCACCAGGAAAGTGTTACTTGGTGCAGCAGCCCTGCCTCGTCACTCATTAACTCCCTGTAGGTTGTCAGCGGCTGCTCAGCACAAAAACCAGCACCAAACTAAATTAAGAGCCCGATGATTAAGATGAACGTTTACCGGCGCTGTCATTTGCAGCATCTTTCCATCATAACATTGTGTCACTGGGAAATTCTCTTGAAAACTGCAGGAAAAAACATACACACAGACGCAAAGCTAGAAGAGCGCCGCTTATTCCGAATTTGCTCCAATGCAAACAAAAATGTCACGTAAACAGTAGTTATAACTATCGCAATCTCGTATCAATAAATTTATTTGAAAATAAAAATAAAAATGGAAACAATATTTAAGCACCATCAAAGGAAACATAGGACTGGGTTGAGTTGGTTTTGATTTATAATCTATAGTCGATATGCAGCAAATGACCTAAACCATAGTTTGCATGACAACATTTTTATCCATAAAACCTACGTCTTTCTTTTTGCTAGCCCTAAAGAACACTCTTTAAAAAGACATTACTGTCCTGAGGTGCGAATGTAAGCGAGATCGAAAACGCATGCAACACCACATTTAGGCCGTGACGAAAAATCGCTGTGAACCACTGAATTTACTTGGTGTATTGAGCTTACATCTCCAAATCCTTGTAAAAGCGTCTCAATAGACTGAATAATTTACTGTGTGGGTGTTGAGTAAATCTGAGTCGGATCTAGGTAGTCAGTATATATCACGCATTTGCACTGAAGAAAGTCTTGGCACTGAAAAAAGCATTAACCCAGGGTAGATACAAGCTAATGCTGAAAAAGAGAAACTTATTTGCAACCTGCTGAATCTGGCGGAGTGAAACATAAATATATGGTCCGACTCAGCAAATAAATAATGTTGGTGAATAATTTTCTAATTAGCGAAGAACTTTCGTTTTTTAAAGAACAATCACCCGAAAGGATCAAATATCAGAATGATTTATTGTTGTTATTGCTTTTGATTTAAGGTTGAAGTGAACTTAAAATATGCAGCCAAACACAACTGTTAGGAAAAATACATTTTAAAAAGATCACATTGTTGCCAAACATTCTGAATAATCGAGAGTTATGAATGTTGCGAAACTGTAGGAAATACATACGCAATACTATGATTTATAACACAATCATTATTATTTCAATTAGAAATTTTGAAGATTCAAATCAATGCTTACCTACAGTTCTTTCCTACTTTTCTATTGTATTGTATTATTACTTCATTTATTACTTGGACTTACTGATTGCCTAGTTCCGTCCTTAACATGTACTCATTTAATGACAGGGCGAGCTGGATGGTTGGAATGGCAGTTTGTCTGTTCCACATTCTTGTCTTAAATATTTTAAACATTTACTCCAGTGGCTGCAAAATCACATGCTTTTCTGAGGAATCGGTCACAAACGACGATTAACTATAATTAATAGAATTATTGACTCGCTTGTTCGAGCAAGCGATGTGGGGCTCATAGTTAAATTATTTCGATAAATGTGCCGCATGTGTCATGCATTGTTTAAACGAGTTCGATGTAAAACATCAGCGATGATTCCTTCAGTTTCTTCCTTCTAATGTTTATTCATCTGTTTTTCTTCGGTGGGGGGAGTATTTTTATTTAAATTAGAACAATTTATGTTGGGAAGTGTTCAAATAAATAAATAACCTAATTATAACAAAAATTGTTTGTCAATTCCCTGCATCCTTTATTTTATTCCAATTTGCATTCTCTAACGGGAATAAAATAGTAACAATTTCTTGCATATATGCGATAATGCAATTTCGGTATTCTGTCATAGACGAAACTATAAACTACACAGACTGACAATCTGAGCTGGGTGTTTATTTTTTGGGAGCGGTGCGTTAACAAAATTATTTCAAATATTGACTTTCATCGCGAATTGTGTGACGCCTCGGATTTAAACAGGTAAAAAAAATCTTTGACGTTTGTGACACCATAAGGCAAATGCGCTTAAAATGAGAAAAAAATCTATTTATAAAACACTCGACATAACGTACAAAAATGTATAATTACGTTTATTTTTGGTTATACCTTAATTGTTTTTAATAAAACAATGCGATCTTTTGAGCAGCAAGCTGCAAATCATCGCCTCTAACTAAACGTGCTTCCGCGGAAATTAGGACCAAAGCAGAAAGCTTTAATAGAAAATGTGTAACCCGCTGTTATTTCATTCTGATATCGTTCAAAATATTTTTCAATCTATATTAAATATTACTTGTTTAGCATCTTGTCTAGCACAGTGTTACATGTATTTTAAATTGCACTAGGACCGCACAAAGAAACTACGCACAAAAATCGATACAACACCTATCCCTATGTAAACAATACTATTTCAACTGTATTGACTGAACCGTTCCTACTTTCGCAGATTCTGGTGAAACTTAATTGATGCCACTGTTCGTAATAGCAGTTGTTGTGAAAATCAATCTTTTAAAAGGAGAAAATCTTTAATTTTATATGTGGTTTTGACTTCAATATCTTGGCCCATAAAATGTAAAAATTAATTGTGATGACAAGCTTGCAGTTTTAGTCTCCCGCGGCTCTCCGTGTCTCTTCGTAGCAGCTTTTTGTTTCCTTGTTGTTTATGAGTACTCAGTAGTACCGGTCAGGAATTGGAAAATAAAGATTGTCTGAATAAAACACTTCAATTCCCATATTCGGTGTTTAGCGTTGTAACGTGAGTTACCGTCCCGGAAATGGAAGCCTCCTTTTTAAACTACAGTTTAAGAAATAATTAATATTTTGTGTAAGTTTCTTCATGCGGTAATGTTGGCTCTATGTTACTTTGGTATTTTATTTATAGGTGATTTTGATAATTATTCTCATTTGCTGATTCGTACGTGTTGATGTAATTTGCACAAGGCCAATATGAATAATTATAAATATTAAAATCGAGTTCCATCTGCAGCACAGCGAATGTCAGACTGGCGGTGACAGCGCTTTGTGCTACATCTACCTATAGCAGTTCTCCCTCAGCACATATTCCAAATGAGCTGCTTGTCTCGACATGCTCCTGTTGCAGTCTGTGCTCATGGTACACAACATAAACAAAGCACTGAAACTACCACCACATCACTGCCGCTCCAGACTTTCGCTAAAACAGTCCTTCCCCTGCTTGCAATGCCACGAATTATACAATAGACATGTATGCATCATTTACAACAATTCAAGCAGAACAATATTCATATCCTTTATTATTTCGAATTGGGTATACACTTTTGTTTCCCGTTATCCACGAACCAGGCGTTCCAAGCATCTTCAGTGAAGTCATATAGGAGGAAATATTAGGACTCTATGGAATATAGCTGCAAATAACCTGCAATTATTCGAAATGCAAAAAAAAGACCAGCACAAATTTACATTGTAACAATTTACAGGAAGTCGGCGTGTGCCTAAATAAATAACGAAATCTCATTATTGATTATTTGCCACCGTGCAACTGGAAAATAACAACGTCATAATAGCTACTCTAAACGTCAAATAGAGGGTTAAATCAGAGTAACTAAATGAGATAATAATAAAATAACTAAACTATTACTTGTTGACGATTTGTAGCGTTGATTGAAATCGTTACAAACGTTATATAGGATCGTACACATCGAGCAAAACAACGTTCGCTTTTAGCAGAATGCACCAAGCCTCACAGATGGAAACAAAGAGTATTTAAGAAAAACAACTGAGTCAGTTGTAAAGTCAGGTTCAATAGTATCCGATAAATCTCCAAATATAATCGACCGGCTCCCAAGCAATGCAGGCACGCCACCTAGTGGAAGACCTCACATTTATCTACTGCAAGTTGGAGTTTCTACTGGTTGGCGTCTCAAGTCTAATATATTGTACATGAAATAAACACAAAATACCGCTAATATGTAATAACATTAGCTTTGATGTTTCATAAATATTTACAGTTTGCAAAAGTAGACGGTGCATATAAAACAAAAATATTTAAACAGTCGTATTGAAATTTGTGATGAGCCAGTTCATTTCTTAGCAACCACAGCATGAAAATTGTTCATTAAAGCCCACGGAAAATAAATCGTTTCCAAAATCAGCAGGAAATCACAGAATATGCCAATACAGCTCCTTTCGCCTTCAATAACCCAGAAAAACTTAGCACTGATTGGTAAATAATGGAAAATAAACATTTCCAGGGGGGTTGAGATATCACATATGTGGAAATACAAATCGTCGAAGAACAAGTTGGTTCCTTTTTTATTTTAATTTCAACCTGTAATCAAACTAAGGATACCAGCAAATCGCTGAAACAAAACTCTTGCTGAAGGGGATGAATTCATGGATAACCATGAATATCATTTTGATCCCATTAATGTGGAGTACACGTTACTCACTAACGAGTAAATCACTAGTGCATATTGACCACTTTCTTCGAAAGTGGAGTAGCTATAGCTTGGGGTCAGGCGGGCAGGCGGGGCAGTGCTTTCCAATATTCTGCTCCCTCATTCCGGGCATTAAACTTATCGGACGATATATTTACCGTGATAAATGGGTCTTTCTCCATCATTTCACACTCGATTTTGTTCGCACGGCTGATGCCTTTGGTTAGTTAACAGTCGACACTTTATCTACATTACTGGTGCATTTATTTAATAAAGATTGAATGTTAATGAAACTGTTACAGACATACGGGTGCTTCGATCGTTTCCCCAGGTATATTTGCTGCACTTTGCAATGTGAACGACATGAACAGCGACATAAACGGAAACTATGCCAAAAACTGGGGGCGAGTGACCCATTTCGAATAGCTTGCCAACACGTTAGGTTCGTAACGCGAACTATGATTGTTTGGGGAGTACACGAGAGCTCCTGGTACCCGTGGAACTGCACTACAGTATGAGGAATGAACTCCAGGAGGGGAGAACAATAAAACGAAAGGCCCGCAATTCAGCGCCATAGAATAAACCTTTTACTAACTCCATGGACAACTATGAAATTCATATTTGGGTCTGTAACAGGCAATTCGTTAATGTTAACGCACATCTAGAATTTACAATGTTGCAACGAAACAAACACTTTTAAAAGCCTTTTTGTTTTTCAGGATCTATTGTTGAGCCATGGAACCGATAACTTTTAGTGTCCAAATATGCTTTGTTTGGGTCTACAGCCAATTCCATTTTAGACCTCAAGGTGTGCAAAGAGTTGGAGGTTTGAGTGGGGGGGGGGGGAATTCTGGTTGATGGGTTGATTGTATAATGTTCACCGATAATTATCGCTGGATAATCTTGTTGTGATTGTGTCACAATCGTCAGTCTTGCAGCGTTGATGTCATTGCATCATCCTTGGTCACTGATTCTGCCATGAATCTTGTCCCGGAACCAAATTCGAAATGAAACTGTCTCTGCAAACTCCATTGTGTCTTTTTTAATTATTGGCAATATGGGAGTAACTTCAACGTTAGCTTTATTTTGGGATGCAGACGACGTTATAAACTGCAAGAGGAACATTATCTTAATGAGATTACTACCTTGGTATCTTTTTAATGTTTTTTTTCCGGATAATCCCCTCCCTCCGTCTATGGTTCCAAACAAACAAATTATGTTTCTGTTAGTGTGGATTTTCTTTGACTAATAAAAGTACAAACAAACCCCGTTCAATTTCAGTTGAAAACATTCTACAAGTGCTATAGTCTATTTTATGCTTGTCGGTGTATTATGAATTTTATTTCCACTCCCAAGGCTGATGATAACTCACTTGAGACCTCCTAGTCAGCCTTACTAATGGAAACAAAACTATTATACATGAGCGGAATGCAAGACTAGTTTCTGGGTTTACATTCCTCGGTCCGATAAACAGAATCCACTTGTCAACAATAAAACCCCGCATTTATTCTACAGTTCAGTAAAACCATCACAATCCACCTGAACTTTGCCACTAATGGATTATGATATATCTTTCACTCAAAGAATAAATTATTTCCTCTTCGATCCGCCTCGTGCAATATTCGCACTTGCTGCGGTAAATTCGTGTGTTTGGGATTTTTTTGTTTGTAGTGTTTGGGACTTTTTTGTTTGTTTTGTGTGTGTGATAAACGGATCACTGGGGAAATATGTTCTCAATTTGCGTCCGTAGTAAGCGATGGTCGTTTAAAGAACTGGAGACTCCTTTACAGACTCACTAAAATATGCTTCTGAAATTAACACACTTTTTTATTGACAAAAAATAATGTATGGCTTCTGTTGGATTAATAAAAAAAAGTTTTGTTGCTAACTGGGAAATATATTAGTCTGATATTGTTACTTCTGGGCAATTTGGATTAAACGACATTTAAAAACGGGCCTTTGCAGAATCTTTTACAAAATGCATCCGCTTAGGGTTAGTACTGGCGATGCAATACCATAGACTTGTCTTTAATAACTACCAGTTGGTCTATTAGCTATCTTAACAGACTTATGAGAAATGCTGCTATGTATTTTGACCGACTCGACCTGTTTGTAAATGTCTACAAGTTATTCTTGGGGAAGGTTGTCCATCCAGTTCAGAAAGATTTTCGTCCATCTCTCGGTTAGGCGGCAATGGTTGGAGTGGGGACGGTTCGGAGCCCTGGTCAGAAGCTGCTGGTGTTTCATTTTGCTGTTTACTATGATAAACAGGAGGGGGAGGGGAACAAATAATTCAACTTACATTTTCCTGGCAGGTCCAGTTCGCGGTAGGATTGGAAACACATTAAAGCGTCATCTGTTTAATAATATGCTTGACTTTTTTTCAATGAAGTTTAAAAAATTTCTACAAGAACAGGCCCTTGTTTTCTGCAAAGGCGACTCACATAATTCATCACGCGAGTGTACACCCTATAACTGCGGTCTTTGCGATCAATAGGGGTGCTAAAAATATCCCGAACAAAGCGTGCCGATACCTGATAAATGATACCATTCGCTTTTTTTTACTGGGATGAGTTTTATTCCGACAACATTTCCATCGTAAACAGTTCACTGCTGAGCAATGGACTTTATGAGGTTGCAAAGTACATTGCACAATTTATATCAAGACTGGAAATTTCAAAATACGTCTCCAAAATGTAGATTTTAAAATAGATTATAGTCGGTTCATAACTAAACATAAGGAGTTTACAAACTTCAATCAAGTAGGGAAATTACCGACTTTAAAATGTTAAATTATAAGAGCTGTTAGTGCAGGACAGGTTGGTGTAAAAGTTGGGACTTTGCCGCACGTCATTAGCTTGTACGAAAGGCCATCTCTCGCAACCAGTGATGTAAAATGAGGTTTGCAGTTGCGAGTTTGGAATTTGAAACATTTCTCTGGAAGACTGAGACAGAGCGTACAGATGCCGTGCAGGTTGAGGGTGACATTAAACAACGGCGACCCACATTTTCTGTACATCAGTTTCAAGAGTACAAAAAGAGGCGCATTCAATGCAGTACAAATATCAGACAAGTTCGTATTTTCAAATGGGGACCACATTGTTATTTCCGACATATTTTGCGGATTTTGGAACCCTGTTAATCGTAAGCACACTTGGGGCCCCGAAGATCTTGTGATCTCTGTAAATATGGGAATGTTTTGCTCTGAGCCTCTTTAGCGTCACCAAGTGGCACAATGTGTCTTTGCACAACCCAATGTTCGAAATGCCTCTTCTGGAGCCGAACTGGTCCGCAAATAACTACAGCGGGCACTGTGCAAGGGCACACTTCTCACTGTGGACAGCCAGACTCACAGAGAGATTACAGACATAGAGTTTTTAAAGTCAAAGTTACAGAAAACGAACACGATGAACAAAACATGCTGCGAATGGGTGTATCATGATTTTAGAGGTAAAGTTTGGTCAGAATAACAAGGTTACGTGTTTCATTTTTAATGCAAAACGAAATTCAAAAATTGCACATTTTACCATATCTTCTGACCACCCCTTGTCGATTTACCCACTATTCATTTACTCCTTTCTTAATATTTTTTCTATTCGTTTTAATTTCAATGTAGCTACACTATTAGCTTTTTCGTTTTCTTCCTATGATTTTCTTGTATTTTTAATACTGTGCACAATGATTTCTTTTCATTTTGTTTTAAATTTTTACTTTTGTATTTAGTCCCGCAGTCTGTCCGCCTGCACACACCTGTCGCACTGTCAAAGTAAGGGTGCCGGACCTGACTGGATCCGTCAGAGCAACAAAGTATCGAGTCTTGACACTTTAAGCAACCTCTGGGTCACATCACCGCTCACATCCAACGTCTACCTTTAGCGGTGAGAACCTCGGTGACATCTAACTGCAGTTACAGATGTAGTTACATTTCACATTTCCATTTGGTAAGAAGTGGTTTCTGATGCATCAGTGCAAACATTGGATTATGAGTCAGGAGTCAGGACTCTCCAAGAGGTAGCTTCCCACCAATTTGAGTTGGCACCAGCTGCCGTATAACTCCAGGCTGACGCAAAACTGCATTTGAAATGTGACCTAGAACTTGCTGCGAAGTTTGGAAACTTAGTATTGAATGGTTTTCAAGTTAACAGAAAGCCAATACTCCCACCTGTGCACTCGTAATACCAAAATGAGCCACCGAGATAGTGAACGTCTGCACACACATCCAAGCATGAAGATGTTTTGTGGTTGATCTCAGTGCAACTTTAAATAATGCAAGTGCGCAGTACAACTCCAGCCCGGTGTGAAGCAAAGTTTTAAAAAGTACCCGGATAGTCCATTGAACCATTTGGAAACCTTTTGAATTTAGTATGGATTTGTTTTAATAGGATGAGAAAATAGACCTTGCACGCCTGCTTCCTCGTGACATTGGAAATAATCTGTCCAGGAATGGAACTCTGTACACTTGTCCAAACTTATCGGCTTTCCCAGTCAGGTCTGGCACACAGAACTCTCATAGCTGGAAAGAGTGCAACATACAGCGCGTTGCAGCTAGCAGTACTGGGTATTACACTTCACAGATATTGGTTTCTGGCAGGTATCTGTTGCATAATGGCAGCCTTATCAAAAAGCTTACTTTTGACTTTTAATGTTATAAGAGAAGTAATGACAAGGTACCGCATGGTAGGTTGTTACATAAGGTTAAATCTCACGGGATCCAAGGTGAGGTAGCCAATTGGATACAAAATTGGATTGACGACAGAAGACAGAGGGTGGTTGTAGAGGGTTGTTTTTCAAACTGGAGGCCTGTGACCAGCGGTGTGCCTCAGGGATCGGTGCTGGGTCCGCTGTTATTTGTTATTTATATTAATGATTTGGATGAGAATTTAGGAGGCATGGTTAGTAAGTTTGCAGATGACATCAAGATTGGTGGCATTGTGGACAGTGAAGAAGGTTATCTAGGATTGCAACGGGATCTTGATAAATTGGGCCAGTGGGCCGATGAATGGCAGATGGAGTTTAATTTAGATAAATGTGAGGCGATGCATTTTGGTAGATCGAATCGGGCCAGGACCTACTCCGTTAATGGTAGGGCGTTGGGGAGAGTTATAGAACAAAGAGGTCTAGGAGTACAGGTTCATAGCTCCTTGAAAGTGGAATCACAGGTGGATAGGATGGTGAAGAAGGCATTCAGCATACTTGGTTTTATTGGTCAGAACATTGAATACAGGAGTTGGGATGTCTTGTTGAAGTTGTACAAGACATTAGTAAGGCCACACTTGGAATACTGTGTACAGTTCTGGTCATCCTATTATAGAAAGGATATTATTAAACTAGAAAGAGTGCAGAAAAGATTTACTAGGATGCTACCAGGACTTGATGGTTTGACTTATAGGGAGAGGTTGGATAGACTGAGACTTTTTTCCCTGGAGAGTAGGAGGTTTAGGGGTGATCTTATAGAAGTCTATAAAATAATGAGGGGCATAGATAAGGTCGATAGTCAAAATCTTTTCCCAAAGGTAGAGGAGTCTATAACAAGGGGGCATAGATTTAAGGTGAGAGGGGAGAGATACAAAAGGGTCCAGAGGGGCAATCTTTTCACTCAAATGGTGGTGAGTGTCTGGAACGAGCTGCCAAAGGCAGTAGTAGAGGCGGGTACAATTTTGTCTTTTAAAAAGCATTTGGACAGTTACATGGGTAAGATGGGTATAGAGGGATATGGGCCAAGTGCAGGCAATTGGGACTAGCTTAGTGGTATAAACTGGGCGACATGGACATGTTGGGCCGAAGGGCCTGTTTCCATGTTGTAAACTTCTATGATTCTATGATTCTATAATGCTTCCTCCTGTGTTCTCATAACATTGAAAATTAGCCGAAGCGAGCAGAGCATCGTGAATGCATCTAAGCACGCATGTCTGATGATCTTTTGTCATCGATTTCTTACAATCTGCAGCCAGCAGTCCAACTCTGAGATTGGCATCTGTAGTGTGATGCAGTAGAATTAAGAAGGTTGTACATAGTTAAGATACTGGTCAGAATTTAGCCAACAGTGTTCTGAGAATCAACATTTACAAGTGTTTAGGTGCAATCAAAAATTGAATTGTATGTCTTTCATTAAGAGTTATGAACTTAGCTTGTCACACATTAAAAAGGCAACAGAGGGCAATAGGGGATGGAGGATTTGATAGGTATTCTGGAGTTTTGCTTTATTTTTATTTGGGGAGTAAGCAAGGAGAAATTTTGCAGAACCTTTCCTGAGGAGATTAAGTGGGTTGGGTAGAGATCATAATAGAAAAATTATGCATGATTTGTGCAAAGGCAAGATTAATGGGCTGAATATTTTATCATCAGCTGGAAATTATACTTATTTATGAATTCATACAGTGTTTGTATGAAATTCCTTTGCCTGGTATTTTAATGGAGCTGTTAACTATTTATTTTAAACATAATGGCTCAGTGGTTGCACACTCACCTCTAAGTCAGGAGGTTGAGGTTCGAGTACCACTGTAGAGACTTGAGCACATAATCTAGGTTGACACTTCAGTATGGTACTGTGGGAGCGCTGCACTGTCGGAGGTGCCATCTTTTGGAGGAGGCATTAAACCAACACCCTGTGTGCCCTCTCAGATGGATGTAAAAAAGATCCAATGGCGCTATTCGAAGAACAGCAGGGGAGCTCTCCTGATGTCCTGGCCAATATTTATCTCTCAACCAACATCACTCAAACAGATTATATGGTCATTAATTGCTGTTTATGGGACCTTGCAGTGTGCAATTTGGCTACTAGGTTTCCTTACGTTATAACATTACACTTCAAAATAAACTTCATTAGCTGTGACAAAAGCAAAATACTGCAGATGCTGGAAATCTGAAATAAAATCAGAAAATGCTGGCAACACTCAGCAGGCCAGGCAGCATCTGTGGAGAGAGAAACCACTGATTTCTCTCCCCACAGATGCTGCCTGACCCGCTGAGTGTTTCCAGCATTTTCTGTTTTTACTTCATTAGCTGTGATATACTTTGGGCTGTCCTGAATACATGAAGGGCAGTATATAAATGCAAGTTCTTTATTTATTTTAAACAAATTAACAAATTTAAGTGTTCATACATTAATATTACCCAAGGCCGAGGCTTTTAGTGGTAACATTTTTGTGTCAATTCAAAGCAGTTGCTGACGTGCCACACAGCAGGAACAGTATAGCTTGAGAGTCAGGTCTTGATCTTACTCCAAGCACGCTGAAACCATGTGAGTAATCTCACTTCACTTGGGCTTTGCACTGAACATAGTTTAGCTCTAACATGCTGCAAAGCCATATTTTAAAAGTGCCCATGCAATTCATTGGGCTTCCTGAGAACTTAAAAAATTTAATATGTAACTACTACAGGTCAGGTGCTCCTGCCTGCTCTCATAATATCACAAATTAGCTGCCTAGGGAGTGGTGCTCTGCATATGCATGGAATGAAATGCTTAGGTGCATTTGACTTTGAGAATTTCTGAAGGCTTAACTTGGTAACTTTAAATAGTGCCAATGAGGATTTAATCAGCTGGAGGTCTTTTCCTTTGACTTCTTTCCTGGTTCCTGAATTTCTGATTGATCAGGCAATGTGAAGATAGTGGTTTGGGGTAGGAATACCATTGAACACTAATACACAACCTCAAATAGAAAACCTAAAGATTTCTATTTGGCAGAACAGGATAATTTCATAACTTCATATGTCATACGATGACCATTTCTTTAACAACTTTTGTGACTCTTCAAATTCAAAATATAACTTGTAATATTTATAACTCAAGGAGTCTATCAGAAAACTTCCAACAGTTGACTTCAACTTCTTCACTGTCCAGTCTAATATCTCTTTCAACTTGAAATAATGAATTTAGGAAATGTTGAACTACATTTAGACCAAATCAAAATAGCTCACTTCATTTCATACCTCTACTATTAACCTCTATATTATTAATTAAGACATTAACTATTAGGATCATGTAAGAGCATAAATTGGAAGAGATCACTGTAGCCTATCTAACCAGTTTGAAATTTCAAAATTACTTTAAAAATCCTATAGTTACAAAAACATTTTCACTCACTACCAAAGGCTTTCAGATTTGTTAAGTTTCTATATAATGTTGCTAGCGATGAACCATTTTTGCCCCCTCTAGACAGTCCCTAATTTTTATAGCTTTTTCAGTCATGCTCCTGGTCTTCAAAAATCCCGTTAACCATTCAATCTATCAATCAGGCAAAAGGACAGCTAATTTCCATTGAAAACAACAAAAGAATAGTTGCTTCTAGTCAGATGAGACTGTAGCATTTTCATTCACGTCCTTTCATTTTTTTCTACTGTCCTTTGACTCACATCATATCTCACACTATGCTTTTTAACTGACAGCTCATGTTATACTGGATCCCCTGACAGCTTGTGTCAGATTCTGTGCTTCATACTCTAAGTAACAGCTGATATGCCAATGTGCACTTTGTGCTCTCACTGTCTGCCTATATATTGCCACCCACCTGAGCATGCATTGGTATAGAGAGTCACAAATCATCAGCCATGCCATTATATTGCAGCTTTAATATCTATCAACAATTTAAGGACTTTCTTAAGCCAGAGAAATATTTTATGGCCTATCAAATGTTACCTGTCATGCTGTGGTTTTGACCTTTGCAACAATTGTGAAACCTAGTTAGCTGAGCAGAGAGAAAGAACTATGCAAACAACACAGTTTGGTTCCTTGACATATAACCCCTCTGTGCAATTGTCAGATGTCTACATCTGTTGTAACACCACAGATGTCAGTGTTTCAATGGAGTGACCACAAGTGTGACAAGGTGTTCCCTTATTCCTAAAACACGCTTGAAACAGACGATTGGAATATGATAGATTGGGAATTAATAGACATTTTGTTAATTCAGTGAAGTTCCTTGAGGAACTAAGGAAAACAAAAGGACTACATAGAAAGAAAGGTGCGCACTACATACAACTCAAATATATGCTACAGGAGATTTTGAGTGGGTGCTATCATTCCTCCTTCCCTAAATCTAGAAAGTTGAAAATATCTGCTGTAACACATGCATAGTCTCCAAGCTATGCAAATTTGTGTTCTGTACACGTGTTTTTTAAATAAAAATTTAATGTCTGTATTGACTAATTAATTCATCTTAGCATAACCTGTAGTTCCTCTCCATGGATTTAGGTGTATGTCTCAGTGTTTGAGGTTAAGTAGCATGCTAATCTCCTTAATTGAAGTATGACATTAATAGCCCACAGTTAGTAAAACAGGTTTGAGCATATAGATGAATATAATCTATCTTAATGTGTGCCCTTTTTTACTTTTTATTTTAGAAATATATGAGGGAAAATCCACAAGTAAGAATACAAAAAATATAAATAAATGAAAATAAAAAGTACAATGTAACATCATATACAGTAGGACAGCAATAGTGTAACAATGTCAAACAGAAGTACAAGTTTGTGACAGTCAGATGCCTGTTGTCTTGTTCCTTGTTTTGTTCAGAATAACTGATTTCAACCACCAATCATCCAGAGCCTTATTTTAAAGGTGTGCACTACAACATTCTCAAATATATGACTATACTTAGGCAATTAAAAAATAATAAGAAGAAAAAGTTCAAATCAACGGTTTAATTAAAAATCACATAAAGTAGTGTACAACTTCAGTGCGGCTTGTGTTGGGAGCACTGCATCAATTCCCCTCCCTTTACCTCTAAATTGAGCATTGAGACTTCAAATATGTAAGTGTGATACACCATTTACTGCCATTACACAGATTAATAGTAGAAGATATCTGTGATTTCACCACAACATCATTTCAATTTGAACTTGGCAACAGTACTCTACCGACATTTAGGGGGTGGTTGATAGGTACGTTTATTTCACAACCCAGGTGATTCCTAGTCTCCAGCCTGCCTGACACTTCGATCTGCCAGCTACAGTTGAGGTTTTCTCAGTCTGTGACTGGGCCACTGCCTGTAGTGCCTCATATAGCTGAAGATTGTAGTTAGCAGGACCATTTTGTAGTGTAATATCTAATGGAAATGTGCATAGAAACATATTGTCTATGAGCCAAACACAAAGTAGCATTGGCTGTAATCATCAGAAAATCCTTACCTAGGAAAAGATGGGAACATCGAGACAAAAGTACAAATAGACAGAAAAGACAGTGCAGAAGTCCACAGGTCCACTGTTAGAAGTATGGATCTTTCTGTTCCACACACCTTCACTCTCTCCTTGCTCACAGAAACATGGATCTCTATATACCATCACAAATTGGGATTTTAGTGTCACAATTAGCACCTCACATAGATTTGTTTAATTTTATTTTTTATATCATAGCCATCAAATGAAATTTGTTAAATAGTACACAAACTCATACATTTTGCAATATATGTTTAGCATTCCTTTAAACAGTAAAACTGTTGATTCTTTTTGAATGTTAAATCTGCATAATCAAATTGACCTCCATGATGATTGCAACTCATATTTGCATTCGACACTTACATCTCAATATGTGAAATTCTAATGGTCCTGCTAACTCTGCTAACTAAATTCTAGCTTGAGATGCCAAAATGATTTTTAAAACATTATTTAAATTGCTGGTTTATTTCTGGGACTGTGATGCATCTGACTGTTTGGACATTTAAAAAAAATTTGGCCAGGTTTTAAATTCTACCTGTGACTGTCAGAGATTAGTCTGCCAATAGCAGATGGCAGGTTGTTATTTCATATCTTGCATTGCAGGATATTTTTAAACCCTTCATTGCTTCAACAAGCAGGAATTTATCATCATACAATGATGGTAAGCGTAGGATTAATAAGTTGAGCTAGAGAACTTTGTTAACCTTTCGGATGCTGATGGAAGAATTGTGTGTTAAGTGTCAACATGTCACAATAGAAAATCCGTATGTAAACATTTATAATAGGAATACCCTAGAGTGGACATCAACCTATTTGAGTCAAATGTGTAACTGTCTTCTTATTATTACTAGCTGAACTCCTGTGGCAATGCTCATGGGAAGTTAGAGGATGGGGGAGGGGGAGTAATTTTCATCTTCACCTCTTGAATGGTAAACTGGTATCAAAATTCAATTACTAAGAAAAAAATGGCACTGAATTTTTTTCACAAAGCCAAGTTTGACAGGAAATGTTACCATGAAATTTTGAGATGTTTAGATAGGGATTTCCCATTATAAATGTTTACCTACGGATTTTCCATTGTGTTGACATCCAGGTTTTCCATTATAAAAGCCTGACGCAGGAAGTAAGATTAATGTGTACAGGACGTGCACCTCATTTGCATGATATTTAATAATACATAGATTAATGGTTCTTGATTCTTGAACTGAGTTATTGATGACATTTTTGGACTTTCAGTGGCATTGGCTGTCCAGATTGTTTTTGGGTGACTACTACTTTGGTGAAAGGATACCATATTGGTAATCTCAGGATCTAACCACATTAAAGAAAACCAGTTCAGATGTAACTCAGTTTTCAAACAGCTGGTAGTGAGGGCTAGGAAATTCCTTTATTTTTGTTTTAAATTGTGGATGGTTTATAATTCTCTGCTAGACCAGTTATTCCCATTCCCACTTCCTTCTGCTTAGGATCTTACAATATGTGTTGTCGTCTCCCCTAACAGCAATTACTTGCTTGCAGAACCATAAAACTCCTTCCTCCACTTTAACAGGCGATACCATCAGATCTCCGACATCAGCTGTCTGATGGCACCTAGGGAACAGTCCTCAATTGCCAATCTTCACCTAATTCACTTAATCGAGGGGAATTCGATAATGTTAGTGAGGATGTGGCACCTGGTGATTCACAGAGCACAAGAGAGCGAGAGGGGTGGGAATGGGTGTGGATGTGCCACTTTACCAGCAGACACTGAAAAGAAGGCTTCCCATGGCTTCAAAGCTGTGGAGCCAAGATCTCTTGGGTACTCACCTGAAACGGATATTCGAGGAACATCACACCTACGTGCAGGCTCTAAGGTCAGTCTCTGAGGATACACGGACACTGGCAGGTGTGACTCTTGAGCCTCCAGCTTTTGCTTATAGCAACAGCAAGGAAGTTTTCCCTTTGTTTCAGGCACCAATAGAAGGTGCGGCAGCTTCAATGGAATTTGCAGCCCCCCCCACCAACTAAGAAGCAGCCAGGGACCAGATGGTGTCCCCTCTTCTATAAACGACAGCTCTGGGACAGTAGGGGATAGAATAGACAGTGCCCTGTGTACTAGTTTTCAGAACATGGTTCTCAACATGCAGGCTGCTGTGTCTCAGAGTTTTCAGTTTAGTGAAGTGCATTCTTTCTAATATAGGATCTCACTAAAGTCTTCATAGGACCTGTGTTGCTTATTGTATTCTTTGGGGTGGGGGTGGGGGGAGTGACCAATATCTTGTGGGGTGCATCCTCCTTAATTGCTACCTCACTTTTCTCCATCCTCTCCGGCTTCTCCTCCTCCATGACAGTGGCATACAAAAGTATACCCATAGGAAATGTCATACCTGCTCTTGGGAAATTCTGACTGTTGTGGGGGGGGGGAGGGGGTCAAAATCCCAGGTGATCTCACACACCCACATGCAGTTAGAAACAAGTCCAAGGCTGCCTAAGCTCAACGCCCAAAAAAAAAACATTGCTCCAAAAAGTCATTGCCAGATGCAATAACTGCAACTCAAACTTGAGGCTCAAAAACTCCTAATTTCCACCAGTCTCAGCTGACCTTGGCAACAGCTGCATTTTATGGCCAGGAAATCCATCGGAGTTGGTCCAGCTCCCTGCTGTAATTTTGCTGGAAGTATGGTGGAAAACCCGTTTGCGCGCAAAAGCAGGGTTTCTGGCGCAATTCTGGCAATTTCACGGCCACGGAGTAGGACCAGCTCTGAGGAATGTCCCGACATATATTCCACATTCTCACTTAGCCCTGGAGCACGGTGAGCATAAAACCGGGAACTTCAGAAGTTTCAGAAGGCATTTCATTTTTGGGGTGGAAAACCAGCAGAAATGGTTTCTGCCCCAATTTGTTGGCCAATCAAGTGAGTTATTCCAACTTCAGGTGCCAGAAACACTGAAAACTGGATGGAATTCCAGGGCCTATTTGTCTTTTGGATATAATATACATTTTTACATGAATATTATATGACTTATGAGAAAGGGAATAAACTGAAACAATAACCTATCTTTTTCATATGTCGAGCGAACTCCTGTGCATTGCCAATGTTTTTCATTTTTATTTCAGATTTCCAAAATTGCTAGATTTTCTTTTTATCTTTGTTTATAATCGTCTTACTAATTGAAATGCCTGTAAATGTCCTTCATTTATTGTACTATTTGTATGGTTCCCAAAAACAAAATTGTACAAAGAGTTAAATAGCTTACATAAAAAAGTATCATCTATTTATAAATGAAAATGATTTATTCATATCAAAATACAAATTTCCCTTTTTAATAGTTTCATGAGGCTCTCATTCTGAAATGCCCTTTTGTTCGTGGGGATACATACCTACATTTGTATCTATGATCAAGAATGGAATCACATACAATAACTCGAGTACTGAGATGATGAAACTCAACAGGGGTTTAGACCATCGCTACAACTTGATTTGTATTCAATCTCCTATTGCTTGACCTTTGGGGTTATAAATACGTGTTCTGCTGAGATATAATAACTGCTGTGCTGTTGGTAGAGGTTACATACTAGATCATACTTACAGAAAATGCAAACATTTAATGTGCTAAATTTCTCCCACAGAGTTTAGTGTGGATGATTGGACTATAAAATATTAAAACAAACAAAACAATTGTCTTTGAGTCAGTGGGTGGGGCAATTATTGTTTTTGTGAGGCATGATATTTAAGGTGCTAAGAGTAATTGTAGCATTTACATGTTTAATCGACCAAAATAATTGCTCTTTGATGGTTTGGAATGTTAAGCTAAAACAAACAGCCCTGCTTAAATGTGTGCTTTGTAATTCGATGGTTTGCATGTTAAGGTCTATTCTTTTTTCTTAGCCTAGTATGTTTCACACAGCAGCCAATTCTAACTAAAAATAGAGAATGACCAGGTTCTTAAAGCACTGTTGTATGTTTGACCAAAATATTAAATTACGTGTTGCTGGTGACTGTCAGATAAACTGTTTATAGCAGTGCATTAAGGTTTCATCCATTATTGGGCTTGATGAATTTCATAAACAAGTATCATAAATACAGAAAAGTTATTTGGTTATTGTGCAAATATGCTGATTGAGTCAAAGCAGTGATCATTCTGTAAGCTAAGAATGAGGGTTAAACAATGTAAGAATAGCAAAGGAATAATATTTATTATAAATGATTCTTAAGAACTGAACTTTTTGGTCGACTGCACTTGCTTTAATATCTCATAGATATTGTTCATTAAAGTACATTTTACAACTTTTCTTTATTCCTGTTTTCCCAGGGCATGATAGAATGGACTACAATCAACCACTTGCTAATTTTGAGTGCCTTCCTTGCGGCACATGCCCAAAGGATACTGTTTTTATTCACCTGCACCTTAAAACCTGCCCTAACTACATATTTAAAGTGAGATTGAGGAGGAAGACATGCAGAAAGAGTAGCAGGTAGAAAGAAAATTAGATTGAGGCAGAAAGGGCAAATAGTGTGAGTTCGGTAACAAACTGACACAAATACTGGCCCCGAAGTGCAATGGTTCTGTTGCGCTGACAGAAGTGAGGCAGGGAGGGATTTCTGCTTGCCATTCTTGTGGTGTTAACCCACCATAGGTTGCAGGGTCTGATAATTTACATGCTAAATAGCATGGAGGATGTGCAAATCCAGCCTGCAATACCTCAGACTCGTAGTTAGGAGTTATACCCCTTGAATGGTTGGCAGGGGAGAAGGGCCATAATATAGCTACAGAAAGTCTAGTGCAGCAATAGGATATTAAGCTCACTGTTATTTAAAGGGATAACATCACTAGATGAAGCAGGCCACCTGGGAGAAACAGATGGCAGCAAGAGCCAATAGCAACAAACTTCAGAGAGTCTGTGCTGGATGTCCTCCAAATGGAGATTATGCCGCAGGAGTGATGAGCTGTTTGGGAGCAGGAGACCTGCCAAGCTTGTGGCACGCACCTTGTGGAGGGAAGTGGCTGTAGTAGTGAGTGACAAATCTTTGATCCCCACCCCCCCCCACCCAAGTACTCCTCCGTAGTGCAGGAAGAAGTTTAATGACCTGCTTCCCTGACCATTCCTTGCAGTCTCTTTATTTGTGTGACACTGCTTCATTCATTAACCTCTCTGTGCTCTAGGGCTGTGCTTTGAACCACTGATCCCTTCTCCCCTTCTATTTCACCCACAACTTACAAATGCACCTTCCCTCACACTGTGACATACATTATCTAGTTGGTGGTAAAAAGAAGCACTTCCTGTAAATATGTATTTGTACAGTTAGGTGCCAACTTTCTCATCAGTCTAAAGGCAGCTAAGAAAGAGAAGATAGGAGCATTTATTTTAATTTTTGTACCACCAACATATCAAAACCCTTTCCAATTTTGAACATCTCTATCAGATCTCTTAACCTTCTAATTTAAAAAAAGCACTTGTTTCTCTAGTCTCTCCACATAACTAAATCTTTTAATTCCTGGTAACATCCTAGTGAATCTCTTATGTACCCTTTCCATGGCCATGATATCTTCTCTAATTTAGCGTGCCCAAAACTGAAAACAATGAGGCAGATTTTTTTGTTTCTGCACCTGGATGTATTGCAATCACTTAGAGGAAGATCATTTTGGGAGGATTGCATGCCAGTAAGGAAGCCTGACTGATTTTCAATCCATTAAATGGATGAAAAATTAAGAGTGATCCTTTACAAGTGTTTTAAAAGCATTGGGGGGTAATTTTAACTTTGGGTGATAGTGTAAAATGGGAGACATTTAATTAGACGGCCATTATACACCACGCCCAAAGTCAGCGGAAGGTCAAACTGGGCGGGGCATTTGATGGCTGACCAATTCGATATCACCCATTTTATACTATCGCCCAAAGTAAAAATTACCCCCTATATAGTGCATTACTGCAAGTTAAAAAAGAGGTCTGAGACAGCATGTAGTTAAATTGCTAATGAGATAATCTTGATGTTGCTTCATTATAGACTGTAAATAATAAGCAAGTCAGTGGCTTGTCTCCATAATTGATAAACACTCACACCTATTGTGTTGGAAGGTTTTTGATCTATGAGCAGTCAGGAATAGAGCAGAATGCAGTGTTGAACAACTTATCTTTTGCAACAGATGCTGAGGCAGAAAGGCCTCAGAAAAGGCAGGCTCATAAAGGTCAAATGCAGAGTAGTCAGTCTGTTCATCAAGATGACCCACTGAAATGGGGTAGAGTGGTGGACGCAATCTTTTCATGATATTACCTGGAGATAAGTTGTATCGATTAAACAAAGTGCATCTGATCATAACTATTGCTCTGTATGTTACTGTGGAATAATACAGCTTAACTTAATGGTTCAAAACAAGCCTAACCTCATCTAGTATTAACTTGGTCTGTTTTCAGAGAGATTGAAGAAAAACATGTGAAAAGACATAGATATCAGTTAGGTCACAAGGGAGTTTGATTGTTACATCCCTGGAATGCCCATATTGTAAATTATAAGTAATGTAACTAAAAATATCTCTGCCAAAACTTTTGTCCCAAAAACCTAGAATAAAGAGCAGAAAAAATATCCTGCGCCATAAATCTGCACTCAAATTAGAGTTTCACATTGCACCAGTCAGGAAATATAGGACTCCCTTAAAATGCTTACTTCCTGTCTGCATTGAATAGTCCTCCATGCAAGAACAATTTTCTATAGCAAAACTAATGCACAGCACATTCCTGGTGAGAATCACAGGAAATTGGGCACGTGTTCGTACACATACCTGCGGCTCATTAACACTGATTTTATTGTAATGAAGTTTCCCCCTGTGTTTGTTGGAAACTTCACTCATCCACCTTACAAACCCCCTTCCAGTGTGAGTGCGGCACATTTTAAACAAGACCAGGCGATTGGAGATTGGAAACATTAACAGAAACACGTCACTTGGCTTTGCACCAAACTAAATTCTAGACCTTTGCATTTCAGCCCCAATTTTATATGAATAAGAACATAAGAACATAAGAAATAGGAGCAGGAGTAGGCCATCTAGCCCCTCGAGCCTGCTCCGCCATTCAACAAGATCATGGTTATCTTCTACCTCAATTCCATTTTCCTGCACTATTCCCATATCCCTTGATGCCTCTAATATCTAGAAATCTATCGATCTCTGTTTTGAATGTATTCAATGGTTGAGCCTCCACAGCCCTCTGGGGTAGAGAATTCCAAGATTCACCAGCCTCTGAGTGAAGCAATTTCTCCTCATCTCAGTCCTAAATGGCCTACCCCTTATTCTGAGACTGTGATCCCTGGTTCTAGACTCCAGCCAGGAGAAACATCCTCCCTGCATCTACCCTGTCGAGCCCTGTAAGAATTTTGTATGTTTCAATGAGATCACCTCTCACTCTTCTAAACTCTAGAGAATACAGGCTTAGTCTACTCAATCTCTCCTCATACAACAATCCCGCCATCCCAGGAATCAGTCTGATGAATCTTCGTTGCACTCCCTCTATGGCAAGTATATCCTTTCTTAGGTAAGGAGACCAAAATTGTACACAATTCTCCAAGTGCGGTCTCAGCAAGGCCCCATATAATTGCAGCAAGACATCTTTACTCCTGTACTCAAATCCTCTTGTAATAAAGGCCAACATACCATTTGCCTTCCTAATTGCTTGCTGCGCCTGCATGTTAGCTTTCAGTGACTCATGTACAAGGACACTTTGTGGATGTTTTTTGGTTCACTAAGACTACTTTTTGCATCCATGGTTGATGACCCCAATCATAAACCCCCACTGCTAAATCTGCATTCACTATTGTGTTGTAAAATAATGTTTGATATGCAATGAAATAAAATATTATTTATTTATTTCGATATAAGATGACATATGTAAACCAGGGAATCGTGCTCCTTACTTGAAAAAAATAATTAGATGTTGAGGAGCAGATGAGGAGGAAGGGACACTGTATCATGTGGGTTTCATATTTATTAAATCTAGTATTTGCAGACAACATATTGCTGTTTAGCACGTTACTTTTGATCCCCCAAAAATTCTTATTAATGTGTAGAACTAAGTTGTTAAGTCCTGCATGATTGCTGTGTAATTGACTGGATATTTAGAAATACAGATATTAAAAACATATCCTTCCACTCAGCTAAATATCACACCCTTGTAAAATGGTATAATTGTGTTTGGCAGATAAAAAATATAAGTGCCGAAGATCATTTCTGATGTTAGTAAATAAACTTGATAATAAACATTGTATAAGGATCTAAAAATGGAAATATTATAGTCATCAGGTGAACAACAACTTTTTATTTTAAATAGCAATCGAATACTAAACAAATTCTGAATGTTGGTTGGAGTTACAGGGACAAGACCAACTAACACTTTTTAACTCATCTTTTTGTGAAAGGATGTAAAAGACCTAACAGAAAAACATACAGGAGTGTAGAAATATTAAACAGGGATTTGTCGTTAAGAGAAATATTACTTTGTTGTTCAGTCATGTAGTGTTTCAAGTGATCCTCCCCCTATTAAATTGCACTCACTGATTGAATGACAGAAATAAGACAAACTGAGATAGATTTTGGTCTTAGACTCGACGCTGCAAAGGCAGAGGCGCCCAAACTAAGAGACCCGAGGATCGCCAGGAATTGGTCCTCGGGTCTCATCGATATATTCGGGGTGAGCTGCCAGCGCTTGTCACACCTCCACAGGCAGCTCACCCCATGAGAAAAATCAATTCCGAGCTGCCTGCCTTGCCAGCAGCAATCCTCAGGTGAGTTTCGGTAGGGTAGTTAGAGTGGGCAACGGGAGGGGTGGGGGGGCAGGCGATCATCAGGATGCCTGCACTGCTCATCGGTAACTGATTTTACACAGGGGTCCTTCAACAGGTGTTAGGCCCCTAAGTAACATATTCATGGGGGCCTACAGCCTGTTCTAGGCAGCCGCCCGGGACACCTAAACAATGGGCCCCACAATGGGCTTCTTCGACAGCACCTCCCAAACCCGCAACCTCTACCACCTAGAAGGACAAGAGCAGCAGGCACATGGGAACAACACCACCTGCACGTTCCCCACCAAGTCACACACCATCCCGACCTGGAAATATATCGCCGTTCCTTCATTGTCGCTTGGTCAAAATCCTGGAACTCCCTACCTAACAGTACTGTGGGAGAACCGTCACCACACGGACTGCAGCGGTTCAAGAAGGCGGCTCACCACCACCTTCTCGAGGGCAATTATGGATGGGCAATAAATGCTGGCCTCGCCAGCGACGCCCACCTCCCGTGAACGAATAAAAAAGAAATTTAGCAGTACAACCAACACCCGCGCAGATTAGGCACAGGTCATCCCACTGCTAAATTGGTATGATTTGTGCCTGTTTTACATCCTAAAAGTGGGCACAGCACATACCAATTTCTACCCCACTTAATCATCATATAGTCAATGAAAATAACGTTTTCTTTTTAAAGGCTTTCGTGTTGTAGATCCAGCAATAAGTATTAGGTACTATCCACCACAATGGTGGGCAACTAAAGGAAGAACAACGTAAATGACAAACAGGTAAACCATCCTCTAAGTTAAGCTGTCTTATCATTTTGTTTTGTACTCTTGGGTGCAAAATGTACAGTTTGTTCTCTGATATGGTTTTTATATTTATATTATAATATAGGGGGATTGTCTGGTAATTCTTGATCGAACTGCGAGAAGGTGGATATCTTATCCCCACTACTGCTTTGGAAATGAGTCACAGCAGTGTTTTGACACCACCTAGAGGATTTGGCAAGCATTAAGCTAAGATTGATCAAGACTATTGCATGATCAGAAAATTAAGTTATCAGATTGTATCGGTTGCTAAACAACTAACTTTTGCTAATAGAATTTAAGCTTGAGCTTGTATAAGCTTCATTAGAACAATGCAGAAGGCCAAAGATAGAGTAGGAGTGGATGGAGAATTGAAATGGCGGTGACAGGGAGTTCAGGTTGAAACACTGGGCTAGCGGGATGGTCTGCACTCCTGGTGTGGACATGTTTTTTCTTTTTCCAAACTCCTGGGTCACTGGACTGTTCTCTGCTTTGCCAGTTCTACTTACCTTCTGTGTCATTCACGCATTCTCTGTGTCTCATAAATCTCTTTAATTTGTTTGATTTCTATCAATTTACCTCCTATTGTCTCTTACTAACATGAGTTATGATGTTTAACAATCTCCTGTTCCCCAATCAAGCACTCTACAGGCCATTTTATTTGTGTATGCATTTGTGTATGTAGCTATGTTTTCCCACACCCTTCCGTCTATACATTTTTAAATGCTGTTCATCTGTAATACCCTCCAGTTCCAATAAAGGGTCCGTCCCTGAAATATCAACCTGTCTGTTGCCTCCACAGATGCTGACTGACCCGCTGAATGTTTCCAGCATTTTCTGCTTTTACTTCAGATTTCCAGAAACTGCAGTTTTTTGTTTATCAATTCCACTGAACTGTATAAAGCAGAGTTCACAAGACATGATTGGGTAGATTTTTAACTTGCTGCCTGGACACAAAACTGGCACTAAGGATTGGCCACTCATTATAGAAACGGCCCGATTTTCAAAATGTGATTATGCTTCATGACTGCGTTCCTGCCCATCTGTCATCGCCAACATTAGACAATAGTAAAGTCAAATTGTTTTGTTAAAAGAATGATGGCATATGCATATTCGCAGCCAATCTTTGAAGAGTCTTGAACAAAAGAAGATGTGGTATCAATGTGTCTCCTCAGCAACAGTGGTCATCTGAGCAAATTGTTCACTAAAACCTCTCTTAAAAAGAATCACTTTCCTCTCCTGTTTTCAGATTGTAAAAGGTTTGGACAAATTTTTTCCTTCAGCCACATTTAGGCTTCTTGATTTTTTTGTGGCATAAGATTGGCCTATTTCAATAAGGCTGCATTATAGTCACATTATTTTAATTGAGCAAAAACGTTAATTGTCTTAATAGAGATATTATTGCTTTTCAGTGATTGACAAAATAAAATTAACTTTAGATAAAGTAATTGCTGAACAAGGTAAACTAAGAGTGAGTACCATACTGTGGCCTGTGAATAATAGTTTGATTATTTCTATGCTTGATGTCACTGTCTGGAATCTTTTAATAGTGTTAGCTGAAGCTACTTAATGATGTACTGTTGATATGCTTCCATCAGCCTCTAGTTCCCTACACCAGACTTCCACTCAAACACTAACACCCTAATTGATACTGTTATTATAATAGGATTGTTGTGCTAAATTTACACTGAAAGTCATGTGAACGTGATGTGAAAATCCTAATATAGAGCAACCAAATTGCACTCCAATTTGGCTGCTCTGCCTCTAGCAAGACCACCTAAGTGGGTAGCTTGATACTGGAGTAGTGCAGTGAGCTACAGTGTAACAGCTGAAGCTGGCACAATGCCACAGAAGCCAGAGTCATGGAACATATTATAAAACCACCTTATCTACTAACTGCTACTAGTCTGACTTTTCGCCCCTGAGCCAGTAGACTTACAGATGTGCAGCCAGGAGAAGTGGGCTGCTGGGTGCTACTTAACTCATTTGTCCATTTGTGGGTGTTCTCATTTGCTGGCTTAATTTTTTCATAAGTCCTTACTCGTCATCATTTATTTTACATATAAAACATTACATAATCATTAGCTGTGTTGTTTAGCTTGTAACCATAGTTTCCTGCATTTCACTGACCACATCCGCTTTAAGTTGTTGTGTAAATCGCTTATGTTCCATTTCCCCTCATTTCTCTTGTCACTCTTTCATATTGACCCTGTACAAATGCATGTAGGGACACTGATTAGAATATTAAAGATATCAATTACTGAATGTGTGGCATGATGAGAATTTTCATGAGTAAACTGATTGAATAACTCGTTAATGACAAAGTTGCAAGTGTGTAATGGGCAGTTTATGAAAAGAAATATTTCTGTTCATACTGTATTTTCAAATTATTTAAATGTCAGTACATACATTTTAATGATGAGTATTATGAGCATGCGATAGCACTTTAATATCCTCATTATGTTATGAAGCTCTCATGTCTCACACCAGGGTATCTGCATGTGATCTTGAAATTCCACTATCTTGATATATGATGTGATTAAGCAGGGAATAATATAACTACTATAAACTTTAAGTGCTAAGGCCTAATAGAAAGAAAAAGATAAAATACAGGTTCAAATTTATTATCAGCTAATGTGCAGAAATAAAACCTGCATTATCACTTCAATTAATGTACACTACTGCTGTCAATTTACCATATTCAATGCTTACAGCAGTGCTTGAAGCTCACTGGAGTTGAAGTGGTATGTGCTTTATTTCCATATAGCATTTAACTTGCTTGCTTGCACTTATAGTTAGCCACGGAGCTAAATAAACTTATAAGAGTTCTCGTACTATTTTTGCTCCAATAATGCCAATTTTGGAGTAAGGTGACCTAACTCTCGTGGGTGACAAGAGGCTGGGGTGAATTTAATTGAGGGGACTGACGAACTTATGGGAAAGTTATTAGCAGTCTCTGCAACTAAATAATTATAACCTTGTGCATGTGGCATTTACTTTCAATGGTGTAAATAATGATCAACAACAAGTAACAACTCCTCTTCCCTATCTTTACTGCCACAGTTTTCTCATTTTCTGCCTTTGGAAATGAGAAATGCTCCTAACGGGAGTTTATACTCATGATCAGTGATTGGACTGCTACGCTTTGTCAAACCCCTCCTGACCCTCACAAACAAGCACTATTGTATTATTAGGAAAATGGTTTTTACTGTCCATGCCGTATAATTTTATGCTGATTAATTGATTAGGCACTTTTCAAAGGAATGTAATCAACAGAATCAAATAGTAATGCAGCTTTTCAAGGAAGAATTTGCGATCTTTGAATAAAGAAATGGTAATCAGTTCATTATTTGCCCGGTTCCAAATAAATGCTTATTTATTCATGAGCTGGGAATAGATTTCTATTTTCTACCTCCCTAATCTGACAGAATAAGAAACTGCTAACTGTTTTCTTATTCATGACTTGAGAATAGAGAGATATTTACTGTTTTTTTTGTTTCTGACAAATTAATTGGATTTCTTTCATATTGATGCACTGAGAGCTGTTTCTAGTAAACTACCTGAATAAGGAACAAGTTACAGTACTTAGTTGTGAGTCATGAACCTCAAACGATTGCTACCAGTATTTTTGAATCTAGAGATTGTATAATAGTAAAAGAAATTGAGCTTTTATTCAAGAAAAACAGCACAAAGATGCTAAGATGGTTTCAAATCATTTAGTTAACATTTTTAAACAATCCTTGCTTATTAAGGTGAAATGAGAGCATTACTAATTTTGCAATATTTTCATTCCCACAATGATACTGCTAGATTAGATCAACAACACAACTGCAGTATTTATGAAACATTATTATAAAGTTATCAATAATTTACATGGAGTTTCTTACCAACAAAATATTGTCTGTGTCTCTATTCCTGTGATTGCGTCTCTACTTGTCTTCAACTCTTTCTACTTACCTCTCATTCTACCTGTGTTAATCTTTCTCTCACTGGCTTTCACACACTGGGGGCAATTTTAACTTTTGGGGGCAATTTTAACTTTTGGGGGTAATTTTAACTTTTGCCGATAGTGTAAAAGTTAAACAGGTGGTCAAACTGATATCACAAATTTAAAATTACCCACATCTGTCTCTGTGTCTCAGTTTGCCTGAAACTGTTTTTCTCACTCTTTCTCTCTCCCTCTCCTTCTTTCTATCTTCCCTTCATTCTGTGTGTCTCCCACACACGTTCTGTCTCATTGCCTTTATTTCTCTTTTGTTTTCTTTCTGTTGGCTTTTCTCTCTTTATACTTTATAGCTTACTTCTCACTTTCCCTGGAAACCTGGGGATGGATTTTCCTCTCCTGTCCCCACCAATCGAGAGTGGCAGGAAAGGGAGAGAAATTAAGCAGCATCACATCACTGACCCAACATGGCGTAGTTTCTCCGCTCCGGGGAAGTACTGGACGACAAAGGGTACTCTGTTGGTTGCGTCCCGTGTTAGTCTCCTGAGGAGGTCTATGCGATTTTTTGCTGTGGCCCGTCGGAACTGTCGATCGATGAGTCGAGCGTCATATCCCATTCTTACTAGGGCGTCTTTCAGCGTCTGTAGGAGCGGAGAAACTACGCCATGTTCTCCGCAGCCTTCAACATGTCATCAATGAGGACAAACACCTCGCTATGGCCATCCCCACACCTCCACTACTCGCCTTTAAACAGCCACCCAACCTCAAACAGACCATCGTTCGCAGCAAATTACCTAGCTTTCAAGAGAACAGCGTCCACGACACCACACAACCCTGCCACGGTAACCTCTGCAAGACATGCCAGATCATCGACACAGATACCACCATCACACGAGAGGACACCACCCACCAGGTGCATGGTTCATACTCCTGTGACTCGGCCAACGTTGTCTACCTCATACGTTGCAGGAAAGGATGCCCCAGAGCATGGTACATTGGCGAGACCATGCAGACGCTGCGACAACGGATGAACGGACACCGCGCAACAATCGCCAAACAGGAGGGTTCCCTCCCAGTCGGGGAACACTTCAGCAGTCATGGACATTCATCCACCGACCTTCGGGTAAGCGTACTCCAAGGCGGCCTTCGAGACACACGACAACGCAAAATCGTCGAGCAGAAATTGATAGCCAAGTTCCGCACCCATGAGGACGGCCTCAACCGGGATCTTGGGTTCATGTCACGCTACACGTTACCCCACCAGCGAACAAATGTTATCTGTTTTTAATATAATGGGTCATTTGCTGGCTTTCTCTGCCTTCCGGATGTTTCTGCCTCTCTCTGTTTTTTTTCCTGTTTGTTTTTTTGTTGAATGTGTATTCGGGGGTTCTGCAGGTGACACCTCTCTGTCTGAACACGGTGATTGCCTTGGCAACGGGCAGTTGCAGGGGCATTCTGTAAACACCATGTATTGTTCTATATGTATAAATGCGTAGGCTTCAAGGAGCTCCTGAACATTTACCTGAGGAAGGAGGAAGTCTCCGAAAGCTTGTGAATTTAAAATAAAATTGCTGGACTATAACTTGGTGTTGTAAAATTGTTTACAATTGTCAACTCCAGTCCATCACCGGCATCTCCACATCATACAAAAAGTACACAGTCAGACACACAAATTTACATTCATGCACACACACTTAGAAACATAAACTTACATACACATAGATACACAGACGCACAAATATATTCACACAGGTTCCCAATCCCTCTCCCTTTATGAGGTTGGAGCTCTCAATGAAGAATTAATTAGGAACAAACTCAGGAAGTCCCATCAAGTTAGCCCAATGTGAAACTGGTAAGTACTAAGTTCACTTTACCCTGGTTCTGCCACTTTAGCAGTGGGTCTGAAAAATAACCTTTCTGTTCAATTTAGGAAAATGCAATCTTCATTGTGCCTTTTTCCATTTGTGATACATGTGATATTACAAGCCTGTGTGCATGTAGGGCATCAGTGCCTAATGAAGTGCCAGCCCTGCAGATAGCCATTCCAGCTCATTATTAAGAATCTGCAGCTTGTTTCCTGGACCTCTGCCCAAAGTTCTCCATCTCTACTTGTGGCCGGTGTCAATGAGAAATGCCATGGGAGAACCCTTCATCTATATTTCAAAAAGCTATTTTTAACTACGTTTAAACTGACAGACTGGAGCCAGACTGGCTGTGATGAGGGACATTTGCTTTGATCAAGCATTAGTCAAAATAAAGACTCTTTTTGGTGAGGACAAATGTTTCATGCAGACTGCACTTTGGGGACTTGGTCAGAGTTTACTGACAAATATCAACGAGGATTGGGGCTCCCCTCAGCTCGGTGCTACTCATACCCAAGTCCTGCTGCTAATGGAAGGGATCTTGACCACTGAACACTGTAAACAAGAATTCTCACAGGAGCAGCACTTCCTGCTCACATTATGCAGCAGCTAGAAATAGCAATGAAAGGGAAAGGGAAACTTAGCCAATTTCTCCCTCCCTGACCCAGGGGTGCTGAGACCAATTGTATCATCCTGACTGCTGCTAAAATCAGCTAACTTCCAATTCTTTGTACCTTTGCAAAGTGTTTTATCTATATCTTTGCTTCTGTAAATCTTGTAATTGCAAATAAATTTGATCAGTATTTTAACCTGTACAGAGTGGGTCTGGTATTTGTTGTTTCCTGCCATCCAGGAGACATAAGCGAGATCTTTCATAAGTTCCAGAGCACTTACTAAAGATGGTAACTGTTAGCCCTGGGCTGTAATTGTTAACCCTAAGCTATAATAACTCAGTTTGAAACAGAATGAAAGAAGCAAGTTTAAGCTTGTAAGGGATGTAGTCGACTTCTGGAAACATTTTGTCAGGCTGTTTACAGGGAAACATGTTGTTGAACAATAATGGGGTAAATTTTAACCCTCAAGAACGGGTGGGTTGGGGGCGGGTGGGCAGTGAAAATACTAAGTTTTCAGAGCGGGGCCGCATCCCGGCTCTAACGCGCCCACTTCCGGGTCTAGACGCGTTTGGGGACATGTGCGCTTCTGACATCCTAAAGTCCCGCTGGCTTGCCGATATTTAAATGGCCAATTTAGGCATTGAAACCATTTAAGGTGATTAACTTTTTGTGTATTGAGTTACAAAAACCATTTTAACTTCTCCTGAACGTGTCTCCTGTGGCCTCTGAAACACGGCATGGAAACGGAGGCGAGTTGCAGCCGGCCCTCATTTGGACCTTTAAACCAGTGATTAACATGTGAAGAAAAGGTGAGTTTTTCAGCAGGGCAATCAGATCTCTCGGACAAACCATTGGCTGGGAGTTTTTTGTGTTTAGACTGAGATTTCTTTGTTCACAGTCAGAATTCTTCTTTTCAGACATATTTGCCTACATTTTGGACCCCCTCAAACAGACAACATCAGGATGAGGGGTGCGATGGATTTATTCTACAGTACATCTGAGGTGGAGACACATCACCATCTGGGCAGGCATGGTGTGCAGTTCTGGGAGTTGCAGATGGATAAGACAGAGGTGCGCAACAAGGGCCTGGAGAAGATCAGAGAGGCACGACCCATGTGAGAGGGTGTACAGGCAGAGGCTGAGCTTCCTGGACATCTCTGAGGAGCAGTGTCTACGTAGGCTCAGATTGTGTCACTAGATGGTCGCAGATATCTACATGCTCCTTCATGCAGAACTGCTCCTGGCTGAGCCTGGTGGCCACGCATTGCCCGTCGCAGTTAAAGTCACCACCCCCCTCAATTTCCTCGCCTCCGGATCCTTTCAGGGCACTACTGGTGACATCCCCAGGGTCTTTCAGTCGTCTGCACATAAGTGCATACGACAACGTCAGGGTTGGCTTGTTTGCGAGGGCCTCCCACTGGCTTTCCACAGGTACAGGGCACAATTGATTGCACACATGTGGCAATCTGAGGACCTGCACATGAGCCAGGACTATTCATCAACCGAAAGGGATATCACTCCATCAATGTGTAGCTGGTTTGCGACCACTGGAAGAGATTTCTGCAGGAATGTGCCAAATTCCCTGGCAGCTGCCATGATTCCTTCATTTTGCGCGAGTCCAACATCCCGGCCCCCTCCCACACACAAGACAGACTTAAGGGCTGGCTCCTTGGAGATAAGGGATACTCCCTGCAGACATGGCTCATGACACCTGTGAGAAACCCCACCAACGAGGTACAGCAGTGTCACAACGACAGTCACATCACCACCAGGTCTGTCATTGAACAAGCTATTGGAATGCTGAAGATGCGCTTCATAGGAACATAGGAACAGGAATAAGTTGCCTGTGTTGATCTGGGGGAGCCCTTCAGTACTCACCAGTGAGGGTGTGCAGAATAATAGCGGTGTGTTGCGTCCTGCACAACATCGCTCAGCAGAGAGGGTTACAGTTGGAGGAGCTCCAATGCGCTCATGAAGCATCTGCATCTGCCGGCAACATTGAAGAAGACGATGAGGAGGAGCAGGAGGAGCAGCATACTGAGGTGTGCAACAGGTCAACCATTGATAACATCAATTCATGATGTGTGTCAAGGATGTTAAAGTTCTGTCACCAGCCGTTTTTGCGGGGTGCCAGTCTCAGCATCTCTGATGGCCAGGGATTCAACCGTACGACTGAGCTCCAAGGCTTCCTCCTCCGCCTCTGTCAGAGGCATTATTTGCGGTGGACCCCCCAGTCCTATTCCTCTCCCGTGCAATTTGTGCTCTCTTCTCCTACAAGGGGAGAAAGAACAGATGTGTGTGAATGAGGATGACGTGGTCACCCGATGGATGCAATGTTTTGGGTGACGCTGACAATGAAACAGATACATCAGAGGGTGAGTATCAGACAGTTTCATTACATTGCATCAGGATTGGGGTGAGTGGGAGTGGTGGGTTCACAAATGGGGAGGTGAGGAAGTGCACAGAGAGTGAAGGTAAGTTGATGATGAGACTTAAGTGGATATGAGGACTGATGTGATGGAGTAGGCTCGGCTGGACAGAGTGAGAGGATGTAGGTGAATCAGTACTGTATTCACTTTTCCTGACCTGGTTAGGTCATTAAAGCGCTTCCTGCACTGTACCCACAACTTTGCCACCGAGCTCCTCCTGCTCTTGGTGGCAGAGGCTGGGCGCTTCCTCCGAGTACAGTATGTCCCTCCTGCTCCTCACGCTGGCCTGTAGCAAGTCAAGCGAAGAGTCGTTAAACCGGAGTGCTGCCTTAGTCCTTTGTTGCTCCATATCTGCATTTTCCTCCTTTCTCCCTCAAAATCCATGTTTGCAATGGTCCTTTAAATACTCCAGTTCCCAGCACGTCATTCAGATGCGCAGTACGCCCGCTGCGCAGTTTGGAGATGCGAAACCCCAAAGTTACATTAAAGGCCTTCAGTTGAGTTGCGATCGCTCGAGCCAACACACGCAAAATTTTTCCGGGTTTCCCATGCAACTATTCACCACCCCCCACCTCCTGCATCCCACTCACTGAGTTCCCACCGCCATGTGAAAATTATGCCCAATGTCTCTCAATTATATATTTCATCAAAAATCTATCTACTCCCTCCAGCTGCTGAAAATTAAATTCTAGTCGTTATCGGTTAGGGCACAAATAATACTGTTTTCTAGCAATCTTTTCCCAAAGTACAGTGAACAGAATACTGATTAAAAATGTCCTCATGACAGATTAAGCTTGTTACTAAGTTGACCGAAGAACACCAGCCCATCTGCCCCCGCTAAGGTCCTTGACCTGAGTTATTTCTATTTCCTTCCAAATTTTTTCACTTAGCAATTTCCTGTTTCTAAGCAATTCTGGGTTGTCCCTGAAATGAGCATTGCCTGAAGATGTAATCATTGGGCCTAAACAATGCACAGGAATACTCTAAAATAGGTTCAAGAGGAGGGCTCCACCCAACTATATGAAAAAAATGCTCCCGTACAATTTTTTCTCCACTTTACCTGAACCTGCTGACTCATGTGGGGTGGAGTTCCATAAACACCAGGCAGTCTCCAGTAGTTCACCTAGGGACTATTCTTCGTATGTGAGCTTAAGTGTTAGCAGGCTGTTCATCCATGGTTGTGTCACAGGCGAATCAAATGACCATAGGTGAATAGCTGGTGGAGAAGCAGGAGGATTCAGTAGATGAGGAAGACAAGGCTCCAGACAGATCACAGGGCAGCCAGGTTGTACTAGCCAAAGCAGCTGTAGAAATCTCATCTGGGAACCTTGGCCTAGAAATTCCATACTATTTTCAGCTAATTTCAGTGTAGAATTGGAGAAAGTAACTTTTTTTGGCAGCAAAATGGGCTGGAAAACATTTACACTATTTTCTCGCCCCCAAAATCGACCCTCCTGAACTCCTTTTTGGCCCGGCCTGCGATCCACCCATTGAGTCCCAGGTGAGTTCATTAACATATATTATAATAAGTGTCACTGGTGCTGCAGCTTTGAGTATCCTGCTTTTACATTTCCAATGAGGTGCAGCTATTGTCATCCAGTTCCAACCCGTACATTCCATCCCTCATTCTTGGCCTTCCTCTGGAATAATGACATCACTGAAAGACCTACTCTGAATCCATCCACAGTGCCTCTCACCATCCTTCAACCTACGACAGAAACCTCATTTATCGTACACACATTCGATTGTGACTGTCAACCTAATTCTTGCCACCACAGTGCTCCC
The DNA here is from genome assembly GCF_035084215.1 of Heptranchias perlo. NCBI lineage: Eukaryota > Metazoa > Chordata > Chondrichthyes > Hexanchiformes > Hexanchidae > Heptranchias > Heptranchias perlo. The sequence continues at coordinate 30,780,671 of NC_090334.1, read as the reverse complement.
CCTTTCTACCTTTCTAACAATGGCAGTCCTTTGTGCTTGGTGAACTAGTCTGATGCTTCGTCTAAGTGGTTCTCCTGAGACAGGAACAGGACAGAAGGATGGTCGACCATGCGTCACTGTCAAGCTCTAGGAGCCGAGGTGGCTCTTGATCTCTGTGAGCTAGCACACCAAATGCTGCTGCTGCTGTTTGGAAAGCCAGGCCCTGCTTTCTTTCAGTTTTCTGTGCAGTCAAGGAGGGGAGCAAGGGCAATGATTGTGGTAGAAGTGGAGCCAACTGGAGAGAGAGCATCAACAACCATGGTGTGTTCCAATCTCCTGCTTATCCCGGCCTCTCTGTTACTCTGCCGCTACGTCGCAGGGACAGGCTTGTCAGACCTCATGACGGGGTTGAGCTATCTTTTCTGTCAGCCTGTTCATTGAGGAGGCCTCAGTGCATAAAGTATATTGGATCAGTCTGAGCATTCATGAAAGAACCTAAGATGAGCACCTTAAGCAAGGCCTCGGCTGTGAGGGGCTACAAGGAGATGGAGTTGCCACTTACTCCAAGGATGTCTGCATGCTCTTAATATTGTGCCTTAGCACCTCACAAATGGGGGATGTGGACTCCTCCACCTTGTTGTCATGATGTGGAAGCTACTGAGCATATCGACTGCAGCAGTCTATCATGCTCTGAAAGCATTTTACTTTTGAATGTCCAGCATCTGGAGATCTGGGTCCACTGACTGGTTGAGAAGGCTCTCTCCTCCTCTGATAAGGGGCCTTCTCTTCTTCTTTCTGCTCTCCAGTGTCTGTGGACTTTTTAAAGCTCTTTTAAAGAGCTGGCAAAGGCACGATAGGCCAAATGGCCTCCTTCTGTACTCTGATTCTATGAATGGTTGCTATTTGTACTTAACTGGCCTAATTATAAAGGATCCTGAGACTGACTCAGTGATTGCACTGCTAAGCATGATAGTTTTGAGTCAAAAGCAACGCTGAGTGCCCTTTTACTGCCAGTAATTTCAATGGTGGCCTCTTCCATTGGTGTCAGTGTTTGAATGGGAGCAGGAGCTCCTCCCATTCTGGTTGCCTCCCTTCTGTTGTGTGCCAGCTTCAGTGGGATAATATGTGCCCTGCTTAAGCACTTTCAATGCGGATGAAATAAAAGCAGGAAATGCTGGCAACACTCAGCAGGCCGGGCAGCACCTGTGGAGAGAGGACTGTTTCAGGCCAATGACCTTTCATCAGAACTGCTATGTGTGAGGCAGCTTAGCACAGTGTGCATGGCAGCAGGGAGAAGTAGCAAGTGTCGCCAAGAGAGAGTAGTTTTGAGGGCAGTAGCAGGTTTGAGGGTGTGAGTGCAAGCAAAAAAGAGTGAAATGTTTCCTTCTGACTTGAGGAGGGCCATGGGAAATGGGGATGGGAAGAATTAATAGCTCTGAGGCCAGGTCCATCGAGAGGAATTTGGGGGCCCGGTATATCGTCTTCATTGGAGCCCAACCCCATCTGCTGAGCTTTGTTGCCAATAAGTTCAATTTCAAAATCTGCTATAGATTATAATTGAATGGAATTGAGGAAACAAGTATTTGTAATTTTCATCATTTAATAAATTAATATTCTAAGTTTCTTTAATAGTTATTTAACAGAAAACAGAAAAGCACAAGGATAGCCCGTACAGCAACTGAAAATATAAAATTATGTGCTCTATATTACTGTTTTGGATTCATGGGGTAGCTCTTCATAAAACATATATAATTACGATTTCCATAAAATGTAACTTTTTATTTCTTTTTTATTCAAAAAAATAGCAATAAATTTAATAAAAACGAGTTTTTGTAATACCTTATTTGCACTCACCACTTGGCGATGCCAGGGCACCACAGTTACTCTCAATGCCTTGCCCAACCAAGCTAACCAAACAGGATTTTTGGGACAGTCTAGGCCTTTGTTATTTCTCGAATAGCAACCTATTACCTATAAAAGCAGAAAAACAGAATTCTGGAGGATCTCAGGTTGTACTTGGTAAATAAAGTGTGTGTACAAGTCAGGTGCTGAAAAAGAAAAGGATAATCAGAGAAAAATTTCAGAGCAAGAAACGGGAAAAAACTTTCGAATCTTTTGGTTGGAAACCAATTCAGTGCTGCTGGAAATCATCAGAGCCAATCAGAGAAAGCGGAGAGGTCAGAGACAGAGAGTGGTGAAATATCTAACACATCTCATTCGGGTGCTGATGACAACAAAATGGAACAGGACCAGTTTGAGTCTGAGGCTGAAGAAAATGAAGAAGATGTTAATTCCTTTACTACTAGTCTAGATGAAATGCAGGAGGAGGAAGAGCATACAGAGGAAAAGGATGAACATGAACCATCTCATGTTTCTGTTGAGGAAATTCTTTCAAGTTGAGGACCTCGAAAAAAAGATGACATGGACAAACTTGTGCTTCATAACTGGAAAATAAAATTCCATCCAAAAAGAGATATCAAAAGAAAGTTCTTTCCCAATGCACTTCTCTCCTATACTCATCCTAATGGAGAGAAAATTGAACAGGACTGGAAAGCAGTGACGCGGCAAACTGTTTATTGCATCCCATGTTGAATTTTCCTGCACTTTGCATATTTTGCTGCATACCAATGTCTGTGGTCAGCGCAGATAGATCAGTTAGCGTACTCAAATGTATGAAGAGCTACCACTGCACAACTATGGGTTAGTTAGGGCTCAATGGCTACCAACTTTTGCCATTGAAAGTGATCTGTAGACTTCAATAATATTATTGATTCATTTGCTGAGAAAGGGGCAAGAAAAGCACCATTGTAAATTAAAAGTCTTAAAATAAAGTTTATAAAAATTCAGAAACTTCTTTTTATTTTTCTGTTTTCTTTACTGCATGTTTTATTATCGCTGATCAGTTTCATTCATAAATCCCACCCCTCCACCCTGAGCCTGGGGCCCCAGTAAAGTTGTACACACTTCTCTAACCCCCACCCCCGTCCCTGCCCAGCACCCCCGCCGCCCCTTATCAGCACTGGCTGTGGCTAAATTAGGGCCATGCATGCTGTGAGAGGGAGTCTTACATCCGCCTGAACAGGAAGACAGGGCCTCAGCTTAACGTCTCATCTGAAAGACGGCACCTCCAATGTTGCATCACTCCCTCAGTATTTCACTGAAGTGTCAGCTTAAATGATATGCTCAAATCCTCCAGTGGGGTTTGAACTTGAACATAATGGCCCAGAAGTTGCTCCGAGCGGCGAACGAACGCGCTCAACGCCCAATAGATTTATTCCCACCCACAAACTTTACTGCGTGAAGTTCCTCTAATTCAAAGCTGAAAAGAGTCCAGCGTTAGCTTCAGAGGAGCTAGGACCATGCGAACGACAAGAGGATCAGATTGCACGCCGCAATGAGTCAGTGAGTCAAAACCAGGAAAGGTAAAAAATTAAAAACAGTTAGAGACAGCGAAATAAAGGTAAGAAATATCAAATTGAAAGGTAGAGATAAAAGAGGCAGAAAGAAAACGTATAAAAAATTAAATTTAAAAAACAGTTCCCTTAAAATCACAATTAATGAGACTCCACATTTTTAAAATTTAATTTTCAGTGCCAAAGAGGTTGTTTGGCAGACATTAAGACCTACCACTCTGTTAAATCTTAGTTTAGAGCTGATATTTTTGAGCTGATATTTTGTGGCCATATTAGTTAGTTTCCAGCTGGGCAGGAGAGCAAGTTGGCACTGGTCCATTGATTCCAGTGATTCCAGCTAGTGATATCCCTTTAACGCGAGTCTGTCATATCTCCAGTGAACCAGGAAGTTCAAGTTCCGGATTGCCGTGTTTAACTACGCATGTACAGACGCCGGAACTTGCTTTTCAATTTCGCCATTAATAACAGTGGGGGCTGTTGAGTTCCCTGTAATTTAAGAAACAATTTCTGGCCAATATATTAGTTGACACCATCATAGGAAATAACTACAAGAGGGTTTCTCGATTAATTCTACATATGTTTTCACTTCATTACATATTATACATTATTATATTTGCAGTCTGAATCTTTGTTGGAATGATAGAAAGATTATTATGCTGTTTGCATTGGGTATATTTCAGTGTTGTACACTAGGTGGAGTTCATTGCACAATGTTTAACTGTTGTGGTAAAGTCATGCTGTGTTCAAAACAGTGTCATGCATTTATCTGCTGTATCATGTTACTTATCTAGAACAAATACGTTTATTATTTAGTTGGCAAACCCTACATATTTAGTCAGGAGGCAAATCTGTACAATCTAATACACCCCATTTGATAATGATATTTTATACAAACAAATTAGGTAAACTTAACTTCTTGCCTTCCTTATGTTCACACTACACCATGAGCGATTTGCCAACCATGGGGTAAGATTACCTCTGCTTCCTAACTGTTAATGTCTTAAATATAGTGGGATTATTTCCAATGTTCTTTTTAGCAAAGCGCAAAGGTACGCTAAAATAAAATTTACACGATCTTTCTAAAAATAATGTTTACGATGTTGCTAGCACATAGCAGCCTGCGGGACTCTTTCCTCAATGAAGATGAGAATCATTCAGGGGGAAGCTAGATAAATACATGAGGGAGAAAGGAATAGAAGCGTATGCTGAGAGGGTTAGATGAAGTAAGGTGGGAGGAAGCTTGTGTGGACCATGAACACCGGCATAGACCTGTTGGGCCGAATGGCCTGTTTCTGTGCCGTAAATTCCAAGTAATTCTATCTAATGCATATCTGTTCCCAGATTCCTGCCAAAGCCACTCTGCAATTATTTAGTAGAAGATATGCAAAAACATCCTGAGTTGACATTTTTTTTCCTTGTAGGGAATTGCCTTATCTTTACTCATTATCTCCCTCAGAATGCCTTCTGAAATTGAAAATCTTGCCCTTTGTGTATAAGCTCGAGCCTTACTGTCCATGGTGCAGTGCAATGGTGCACCAATGGGCTGCGCCATTGGACTGTCACTTACTGAAGCTTCACAGCACATTCCAGCTTTCCTGAAGATTATTCAATGAAACAAGCTTTGCATTGACAAATTGTTTTCGCAGTAGATGCTGGCAAAGGTGACAGGTGATCTTTATGACTTTGAATTATTGTTCATAGGAGACCAATTATGAATCACCCATAGAACTATAATTCTATGCCTGAGTGCTAATTACAAATGAACAATGACCTTGCAATTTTTCATTTTGAATTTTCAGCCGTGATTTTAAAAATTACATTTTTTCCTTTGACAGCAATTTCTCAATATCACAAATTACAAATGTTGAGGTGACAGTATATTTACAAAACACTAATTTAGGTTACATTCAATTTGATCAAGGTGTGGCTTAATATGTCCCACCATTCAAAACAAAATTCAAAACTCTCAAAATATTCCCAATCACAGCTGACTTCTACATTACGGTGACCACACATTTAAATCAATTAGAAATCTTTAAAACTTATTTTGTTTAGTATTTTGTAAGACTACAAATAGAGGGAAAAGTAGAATGAATAGCAACCATAACTGTTCTTTATTGAGGTAAAGCTTCAAATGAGGCCATATGGGTTGAGCTAACGAACAAAATAGGGGCAGCCTTTTGCTGGGAGACGGACTGCTGGGAGTGTACTATAGACCCCCAACCAGTCAGAGGGAGATAGAAGAGCAAATATGTAGGCAAATTTCTGAGAAGTGCAAAAACCATAGGGCAGTAATAGTAGGGGATTTCAACTACCCTAATATTAACTCGGATACAATCAGTGCAAAAAGTATAGAGGGCGCAGAATTCTTAAATGACATTCAGGAGCACTTTTTTCGAGCCAGTATGTAGCAAGCCCAACAAGGGGGGGGGGGGGGGGGGGGAGGGCGGCAGTTCTGGATTTAGTTTTAGGGAATGAAGCTGGGAAGGTAGAAGGAGTATCAGTGGGACAGCATTTTGGTGGTAGTGATCATAGTTAGGGAATTTAGCATAGTTAGGGAAAAGGACAGAGATAGACCAGGAGTACAAGTTCTAATTTTACTAAGCTGAGAAGTGATTTAGCAAAAGTTGACTGGAAACAGCTACTTGAAGGTAAATTAGTGTCAGAGCAGTGGGAGGCATTCAAGGAGGAGATAGTGAGGGTTCAGAGTAAACATGTTCCCACAAAGAAAAAGGGTGGGACTGCCAAATCTAGAGCCCCTTGGATGACAAGGAGCATACAGGGTAAGGTAAGGCAAAAAAAGGAAGCTTATGTCAGACATCAAGAGCTCAATACCGCAGAAAGGCTAGAGGAGTATAGAAAGTGCAGGGGTGAAATTAAAAAGAAAATTAGGAAAGCAAAGAGAGGGCATGAAAAAATACTGGCAAGTAAAATTAAGGAAAACCCAAAGATGTTTTATAAATACATAAAGAGCAAGAGGATAATTAAGGGCCTATTAGAGACCAAAAAGGTAACCTATGTATGGAGGCAGAAGATGTTGGTATGGTTCATAATGAATACTTTGTGTTTGTCTTCACAAAAGAGAGGGACATTACAGAGATTGTAGTTAAGGAGGAAGACTGTGAAATATTGGATGGGATAAACTTAGTGAGAGAGGAAGTATTATGGAGTTCAGTTGAAAGTAGATAAATCGCCAGGCCCAGATGAAATGTATCCCAGGCTGCTAAGAGAAGCAAGGGAGAAAATAGCGGGAGCTCTGACCATCATTTTCCAATCCTCTCTGGCTACAGGTATGGTGCTGGAGGATTGGAGGACTGCTAACGTTGTGCCGTTGTTTATAAAGGGAGAAAGAGATAGACCGAGTATTTATAGGCCAATCAGCTTAACCTCGGTGGTGGCAAATTATTGGAATTGATTCTGAGGGACAGCATAAATCTTCATTTAGAAAGGCATGGGTTGGTCAAGGACAGTTAGCATGGATTTGTTAAGGGAAGTTTGTGTCTGACTAACTTGATTGAATTTTTTGAGAAGGTAACAAGGAAGGTCGATGAGGGTATCGCGTTTGATGTAGTGTACATGGATTTTAGCAAGGCTTTTGACAAGGTCCCACATGGCAGGCTGGTCAAAAAAGTAAAAGCCCATGGAATCCAAGGGAAAGTGTTGGATCCAAAATTAACTCAGTGGCAGGAAGCATAAGGTAATGGTCGCCAGGTGTTTTTGCGACTGGAAGGCTGTTTGCAGTTGAGTCCTGCAAGGCTCAGTAGTAGGTCCCTTGCTTTTTGTGGTATATATCAATGATTTGGACTTGAATGTGGGCAGCTTTTTCAAGGAGTTTGCAGATGATACAAAAATTGGCTGTGTGGTTAATAGTGAGGAGGAAAGCTGTAGACTGCAGAAAGATATCAATGGACTGGTCTGGTGGGCAGAAAAGTGCCAAATGGAATTCAATCCAGACAAATGTGAGGTAATGCACTTGGGGAGGGCAAACAAGGCAAGAGAGTACACAATAAATGGGAGGATACTGAGAGATGTAGAGGAACCGAGGGATCTTGGAATGCATGTCCACAGATCCCTGATGGTAGCAGGACAGGTAGATAAGGTGGTTAAAAAGGCATATGGAATACTTTTCTTTATTAGCTGAGGCTTAGAATATAAGAGCAGGGAGGTTATGCTAGAACTGTATAAAACATTGGTTAGGCCACAGCTTGAGTACTGCATACAGTTTTTTTTTTAGTCGTTCATGGGATCTGGGCGTTGCTGGCAAGGCCAGCATTTATTGCCCATCCCTAATTGCCCTTGAGAAGGTGGTGGTGGTGAGCCGACTTCTTGAACCGCTGCAGTCCATGTGCTGAAGATTCTCCCACAGTGCTGTTAGATAGGGAGTTCCAGGATTTTGACCCAGCGACGATGAAGGAACGGCGATATATTTCCAAGTCGGGTTGGTGTGTGACTTGGAGGGGAATGTGTAGGTGGTGTTGTTCCCATGTGCCTGCTGCCCTTGTCCTTCTAGGTGGTAGAGATCACGGGTTTGGGAGGTGCTGTCGAAGAAGCCTTGGCGAGTTGCTGCAGTGCATCCTGTAGATGGTACACACTGCAGCTACGGTACGCCGGTGGTGAAGGGAGTGAATGTTTAGGGGGGAGTGGATGGGATACCAATCAAGTGGGTTGCTTTGTCCTGGATGGTGTCAAGCTTCTTGAGTGTTGTTGGAGCTGCATTCATCCAGGCAAGTGGAGAGTATTCCATCACACTCCTGACTTGTGCCTTGTAGATGGTGAAAAGGATTTGGGGAGTCAGGAGGTGAGTCACTCGCCGCAGAATACCCAGCCTCTGACCTGCTCTTGTAACCACATTATTTATGTGGCTGGTCCAGTTAAGTTTCTGGTCAATGGTGACCCCCAGGAAGTTGATGGTTGGGGATTCGGCAATGGTAATGGCATTGAATGTCAAGGGGAGATGGTTAGACTCTCCCTTATTGGAGATGGTCATTGCCTGGCACTTGTCTGGCGTGAATGTTACTTGCCAGTTATCAGCCCAAGCCTGGATGTTGTCCAGGCCTTGCTGCATGCGGGCACAGACTGCTTCATTATCTGAGGGGGTCCTGATATCGATGGCTAGCTCTACTTAAAGGCAGCCAGCACCTTTTAAAGGGGAGGTGCACTGTGGCTGCAGGAAGTCCTAAGGGAAGTGCTGGAAGATATTGAAGAATGGCTGGGCCGGCGGGAGCACTAGAGGCCTTGGTGGAAGAGGTGGATAGACGGAGGGCCATCCTATATCCAAAGAGGGGCAGGAGGCCCTCCAGACACATGCTGAAGAGGCAGTGGGAGGCTGATACAGACGAGGTAAATGCCAGGAGCATCGAATCATGCACATGGATGCAGTACTGGAAGAAGTTCAATGATTTGACACGAGTGGTCAAGGTGAGTGACATATCCTACAAACTGCATCACGAGCCTCATCCATTGCTCCATGCACTACACCCTACCATCACCGACTTACCAATAAACTCTTGCAATCAGTGCACAACCCTGTGAATCCGATGCTTCCTCTCACCCTCACACATTACCACTCTTGCGAGCCGCACACCCACAACTCACAGGTCACACACACTGGCAGCTATTCAACCATGACAGCCACATCACCCAAACAGCTGCAGGGCACTCACTAACACATTTCCCTCTTTGTTGCAGGAGAAGGTGGTGCACAACAGTAGGCAGCAGGAAAGACCAGGGGGAGGACAGGCGTGCCTACACGTTCTCACCCCCATGGAAGAGACAGTGCTGTCCATCATTGGACGGGCCGTTGCTGAGGCGTAGCCATGGCAGTGCTGGAGATATCGATGGTGAGGGTCTCTGCATAACTAATCCTCCTTCTCTCTTCCCACTTCTCCATCAGCCCACAATCTTTTCTGACTCACGAGCTGCAGATGGTGTAAGCATGTCTTACTTTCTCCTCTCCCCCCCACCACAACTCAACCCTTCGTCCCTTTGTCATTTCAGATGCCCAAGAACTGGAACTGGCACCGTCAGAGGAGGCAGAGGAAGATGACAGTGATGATGCAGACACACCGTCATCACAGCCACTGGCTCAGATACTGACACTGCGCGTACTTTAGAGGCTAGGTTAGAGGAGGGGCCTGCACGTGATGAGATACCAGGCACAAGTGTGCAGGAGCTGGGGCGGGGGGCAACGGATACCACAGGTGCCAGCTTGCCGGAGGGCGAGGTTGCACATTAGTTCTGCTGCCGAGGAGTCAGATGATGACTTTAATGGGCTAGGCTCCAGAAGAAGGCTGATGGACGTACACAACCAAATGCTTGATGCACTGGAAAGCCTGCCAGAAAAACTGCGCACAATGTCAAGGGGCATGGAGGAATCCAGCTCCAAATTGGCACAGGGCTTCGCCCAGAGCTTGGAGTCCATCTTTTCCCACATGGAACAGGTGGTCACCTCCATCAGCACACCTGTGGAACCCGCCATGATGCAGCTTCTGATGACCGATGTCACAGCTTCCATTGCAGCACAAACATCTGCCATCCAAGGTTTGACTGCTGCTTTGGAAGCTCAGACTGCTGCTATTGTGGCTCTGGGTTCCACTGTGGAACGGGGCTTCCAGGGTGTCACAGCACTCCAGCAATCTGTTCTTCAGCAGATCACCAGGATCGCTGAGGCGCCGCCCCAGGAGAGTAACAGTGGCGCCATGGAAGATGAACCTGCTGTGCTCCCTCAGGATGACAGCATTCCTGTTCCCACTCCTGCCACTCTGCCAGTGCCCTTGATGTTGCCTGTCAGCCAACCAGGCCAGACTACTGCAGCCCAAGCCGAGATGGTGCAGTCTGAAGCCAGGCCCTCCCGGCCCAGAGCTGCTCGAGGTCATCCTCCAAGGCCATCTGCAGTCTCCTCAATTGCAGGTCAGCAGCCTTCCACCACCCATGCCCCAGCCACTGGGGATGCACCTCGTAGGAGCACTAGGAAAGGTAAAGGCACACGAACGACAGGCACTAAGGGAATGCACAAGGGTGAATAGTATCAGTTTATTTGAATCATTTCATGTGTAAATCTATAAATGTGGTTATGAATTTGTATTTGGTGTTGGTTTTCATTTCTGCGATGAGCTGAGGGAGGAAGCAATGTGTAATCATAAGGACGATTTGATGGTCATGTGGGAGAGGTAAGGTAAGGAGTGTGGGACTGTTGGTGAATGGGGAGGTGTCATTGAGGTTACTGGTGTCACTCATTAATCATCTGATCACGCAGAGCCCTGGCAGACAGGACCTGTCTACCTTGTTGGCTCCCTGCCTCTTCCTCCACTCCCACCTCCTCCTCTTCCTCCTCCACTTCCTCCTTTGTCTCTTCTTCCTCCTCTCTCTCTTCTGGCAGCTTGTCCTGTTCTGTGTGACCTTTCTGCATACTCCCAGTCATGTTCAATTCTCAGAGGAAGTCCTAGCAGGCCACCCGTGTCTGGAAGCAACTTTGGTCAGCACACTATTTTAAACCAGCCAGACCACTCTCTATAAAATATTGTAACTTTCTTCAAGTATAGGAAACGTCCACAAACTAATCCAGCAACTAACATATAACTCCTGCATGATCCCTTTAAATAGCGCTGGGTCGGGGGGGGGGAGGGGGGGGGCCTTCATGCCATTTAAGTCCTGTTCAGCTGTGCGAGGTTAAGACAGTGCATTGGCTGGAGCGTGGAGTTCCAAAATACAGCCGGCTACTTCAAATCAGCATTGCACACTGATTCATGTCATAATCTCCCCACTCTACATGCTGCTGGCGTTCGTTAGGTGCAAACACCTTTACCAAGATGGTGTCCTGCGCACTTCATGTTGGAAGTGTGCGCGCACATCTCGGACGCCATTTTCGGGGCTTAGGTGTCCACATAACGCTTACAAAAGGGGCGCTACACAGCCCAATTTTGCCCACCAGGTTTTTAGGAGAGAAGAGCAGACAAAAAAATTTGTTGGATGAAAACATTAGTAAATGGGTGAAAGACTTAAACTTTGAATCTTTTTTTCTGATATTCAACTATTCACACTTTTGTTGGCTTTCTGCAGATAGAGATTACTTTGTTACATAATTTATTACAAGTAATCTGATTTTTTAAAAGACATATATCAATTTTGGTCAGTGTGTCCTGACTATCTTCTAGTGCTGTGCCAAAGAAAGTATCTCTACATTGTTTCAGATACACGCATTAAATGTTTACCTGCGTGGTTTTTCATTTGTGTATCAACAACAACTTACATTTATCATACTTCTGCAACGAAGGAATGCAGAAAAGCATTTCAGTGTTCATCCAGTGAGAATATATATATATATATATAATAGAGGGACATTTGAAGGAGGTGCTCATCTGTCTTTTCTTCAGGCATTCTGATTCAGAATTAAAATGAGAATTCTCTGGGTAATAAATTCTTAATCTGTCTCATTAATGAGCTCTGAAGCACTCAGCTCAAAACAAAAACAATGCATCAGATGCAACAACATGGATGCGTCCATGACAAGGGGGCTGTTGTAGTTTTGAACCAAATTATGAAACTGAAATCAAGTGTATGGCAATCCAGAGATGTACAGAATGTAATTACCTAAAAAGCAAAACTAATGCAGAGAGGGATAAAGAAGAAGCTGAATTTGTGGACATTGCTATTTCTTTTGTCCTGGAACACCTGTGTAAATGTGACTCAAGGATGCTGAACAGAGAGATATATTCAGGTGTATAAAAACTAGCAGTGTCCACAGTTGGTCTAAAACTAATAAAAGATTGAAGTTATCACATTAACATTTGTCTTTCTCGTTCCCACCACTAGCGTTGGTGTTAACGTGATTTGCTCGTTGTACCCGGTGAACAATAAAACCGCAAAGTGTCGAATAAAAACAGTGTCAGTAGCCAGTTGGGCTTCCAGCTCTACCTTATTCGTGTAGGAGTCATCACCATCCTAAAAAGGATGTTGGATCTTGAAGCCTGAGCGATGGCCAGTGAACACAAATATTGTTGTCACTCAGCCATTATTTCACCATGCTCCCGATACAGTGGCACTGCAATACTGAGCTCCTCGTGTGAACAGTTAACATACAAACTGAAAGATGTTCAATAAACACTTCAATTTGTCTGAAATCAACAGAACTTTTAAAAAGGTAAGTAGAGAGGATTAAGTAATTAATGTAATCGCAATTTAACGAGATGCGAATAGCTTATTGAAAACTGCCTAAAATAGCCAGCGCGCTTAATTTGTTATAAGCGGTGTCTTTGTAATTGATGGAAATGGCAAATGGTTCACGCCATTTGCCCGATAGAGGCTGTAAGTAGTGGGGACTTGCTCTGTTGCTAGCAATACATTTTAGTTAGTTATCGGGTTAAAATTATTGTCAAAGTTTATAAAATGGCAACAGACTAGGTTTTCAATCTTACAACAGTTGAAGTAACTGGTTTTAAATGAATTAAAAAACATTTGAATTTGGCAAAATCAGGCACATTTCTTTCGCATCACAGTTTTAGTTCCAGCCGTTGAGTTCAAAATGTTTACTGTGTGTAATAACTTTGCAAAGTCAGGCTCATTTCTTTCACAGATGTCAGATTTCAATGCCAGTAGTTCAGTTCAAATGGTCTGCAAATTGTAATAGATTGGCAAAGGCAGGTACATATCTTTCACATCACTGTTTGAATCCCAAGCAGTTTGGTTCAATCCATTTGCAAATTGTAATAACTTGCCAAAGCTGGACAGATTTATTTCACAGGCATTAAGGTTTCAATAACAGTAACAGTTCAAGCTGGCTTCACAACAGTAACTTACAGCATTCTGGAAATGCAACAGAACCATTATGTTTCTGAATGAGGTTTCATCCAAAATGAAACATAAGTCAATAGTTGTCAGTGTTTGACCACATCTGCATTGTTCGTAGAATCATTTTAACAAGTCAATCGAGATCTCAGTTTGCATACATTGCAGCATCACCTGTCTCTTCAAGATTTCAGTGTCGTTGCTGCGTCTTTCACTTCAGTTGGCAAATTGGCGTTTGCTGAACAATCTTTCCACATTTGCATTTCCACATGATATAGTTACACCTGACAGCAACATTTCCTAATGCTGTGCAACATCCCTTGACAACTTTCCAATATCCTCCAACATCCATTCCAGTGGTATCAGGTATGGATTCAATCTTATAAACTGTAAAGTCCTCCTGTGTCTTTCCCCCGCGGTTCCTGCATATTTTATTATAAGGATCAAAGAGAGTGGCAGAGTTCCAGGATTCAGGAAGCTGGGGGTGGCAGATTTCTGTAGCATGTCGATTTCCATTTTTCATGTAAATTTAGTTTAAAATCACTGAACTGTTTCTTCACTTTTTCGATTTCAGAACATGACAGCATTCCACATGACTGTTTTACTTTGTCACTTATTTTGTCACTAGTTTCATCAGAAAGATTGATAAGAAATGTCAATTTGACAGCAAAAACATGATTCATTTTGTGAATACATAGGCCCACCTTTTCCCAGTTCTTTTGGGATGATCATGATTAGGGACAATGTCAACTGAGAAAAAAGTGTCAGGGTAACATTGACTGATGAGTGTAGCAAGCAGTAGTCTTTCACCTCTTGAATCTCCACAGAAGTGGCAGGCGAGACATGCAATATTATCAGGTATGGATGGCTCACCGTCATTGTGAGGGATTTGTAGAAACAAAACAAGTCCATCCAGCAGGTGTTTTGTCTAAATGCAACTGTACCATGCCATTATTGCTGAAAACAGCCACATTTAATCACCATAGTTCTGTCATTTTCCAGGGGGTTTTAGTGCAAGATCAACTTGAACGGAAATTTAATGAGAAACATCTTTCATATGCATTCACTTTACTTCCTCACTTTCCTTTATATCAGTGACTTTTCCCACTTACTCTGTTAAATCAGTTGCTTATTTCAATGAATCCATATCTGCCCATGATCTACCCATACCTCACTGAACTATTGCACTTGCTGCAGGTATAGCTGTGTTGTTAGTTGTCATATGTATGATAGCCACCTTTCTTTGGCTATGTCTCTTATGCAACTGATGGACCAGACTGACTGTCATATATTCCAACACATTGGGCCAGAAATTGTTTAAAAAAGAACGGTGAGCTCAACAGCCCTCACTAAATCAAAAATAAAATACTGCAGATGTGGGAAATCTGAAAAATAAACAGAAAATGCTGGAGAAGCTCAGCTGGTCAGGTAGCACCTGTGGAGTAAGAAACAAGAGTTAATGTTTCAGGTCGAAGACTTTGACCTGAAACGTTAACTTTGTTTCTTTCTCCACAGATGATGCCTGCCCTGCTGAGCTTTTCCAACATTTTATTCAACAGCCCTTACCGTTGTTAGTGTCGAAGTCAAGGGGCAAGTTCTGGCATTCGCACATGCGCAGTGAAACGCAGAAATCCGGAAATTGCTCCATCTGGTTTGCTGGCGATATGACAGCTTTGAATTAAAGGAATATCGTCAGCTGGAATCAGTGGAATCAATGGACCAGTGCCAACTTGCTCTTCTGCCCAGCTGGAAAGTAACTAATATTGCCACAAAACATGTATGCTTAAAAATACCAGGTCTAAACTAAGTTTTAATGACTTCCAAACAACTTTTAAAAATGTGGAGTCTCATTACTCCTTATTTTAATAGTTTTTGGTAATTAAACGTTTTTTAAATTAAAAAATGAATTTCTTTTTTACTTTTTCCTTCTGTCTCTCTTATTTAATTCAATTATTTAGGAACATAGGAACAGGAGTAAGCCATTCAGCCCATCATACCTGCTCCTCCATTTGATAAGATCATGGCTGATCTGTGATCTTTGGCCCATATCCCTTAATACCTTTGGTTGCCAAAAAGCTATCTGTCTCAGATTTAAATTTAGCAATTGAGCTAGTATCAATTGCCGTTTGCGGAAGAGAGTTCCAAACTTCTACCACCCTTTGTGTGTAGAAATGTTTTCTAATCTTACTCCTGATAGCTCTGGCTCTAATTTTTAGACCGTGCCCCCTACTCCTAAAATCCCCAACCAGCGGAAATAGTTTCTCTCCATCCACCCTATCTGTTCCCCTTAATATCTTATAAACTTCGATCAGATCACCCCTTAACCTTCGAAACTCTAGAGAATACAACCCCAATTTGTGTAATCTCTCCTCGTAACTTAACCCTTGAAGTCTGGGTATCATTCTAGTAAACCTACGCTGCACTCCCTCCAAGGTCCTTCCGAAGGTGCGGTGCCCAGAACTGCTCACAGTACTCCAGGTGCGGTCTAACCAGGGTTTTGTATAGCTGCAGCATAACTTCTGCCCCCTTGTACTTTAGTCCTCTAGATATAAAGGCCAGCATTCCATTTCGCCTTATTGATTATTTTCTGCACCTGTTCATGACACTTCAATGATCTATGTACCTGTAGCCCTAGGTCCCTTTGGACATCCACTGTTTTCAACTTTTTACCATTTAGAAAGTACCCTGTTCTATCCTATTTTGATCCAAAGTGGATGACCTCATATTTGTCTACATTGAATTCCATTTGCCACAGTTTTGCCCATTCACCTAAATGGAATGCTGGCCTTTATATCTGGAGGACGAGAGTACAAGGGGGCAGAAGTTATGCTGCAGCTATACAAAACCCTGGTTAGACTGCACCTGGAGTACTGTGAGCAGTTCTGGGCACCGCACCTTCGGAAGGATATATTGGCCTTGGAGGGAGTGCAGCGTAGGTTTACTAGAATGATACCCGGACTTCAAGGGTTAAGTTACGAGGAGAGATTACACAAATTGGGGTTGTATTCTCTAGAGTTTCGAAGGTTAAGGGGTGATCTGATCGAAGTTTATAAGATATTAAGGGGAACAGATAGGGTGGATAGAGAGAAACTATTTCTGCTGGTTGGGGATTTTAGGAATAGGGGGCACAGTCTAAAAATTAGAGCCAGACCTTTCAGGAGCGAGATTAGAAAACATTTCTACACACAAAGGGTGGTAGAAGTTTGGAACTCTCTTCCGCAAACAGCAATTGATATTAGCTCAATTGCTAAATTTAAATCTGAGATAGATAGCTTTTTGGCAACCAAAGGTATTAAGGGATATGGGCCAAAGGCAGGTATATGGAGTTAGATCACAGATCAGCCATGATCTTATCAAATGGCGGAGCAGGCACGAGGGGCTGAATGGCCTACTCCTGTTCCTATGTTCCTATCAATATCGCTTTGTAATTTTATGTTTCCATCTACACTGCTTACAATGCCACCAATCTTTGTGTCATCGGCAAACTTAGATATGAGACTGTCTATGCCTTCATCTAAGTCGTTAATAAATATTGTGAATAATTGAGGCCCCAAGACAGATCCCTGCGGGACTCCACTAGTCACATCCTGCCAATGTGAGTACCTACCAATTATCCCTACTCTCTGTCGCCTTTCGCTCAGCCAACTTCCTAACCAAGTCCGTACTTTTCCCTCGATTCCATGAGCTTCTACCTTAGCTAACAGTCTCTTATGTTTGACCTTATCAAATGCCTTCTGGAAGTCCATATAAATAACATCCATTGACATTCCCCTGTCCACTACTTTAGTCACCTCTTCAAAAATTTCTGACCTTTTCTTTTTTCTCGCAGTCTTGAACTGTTTTTACAATGATTTTAGTGTTGTACCTTTCACTTCCTGGATTTTACGTTCCAGCCTGGAGAAAATGTTCACAGCTTGTCAAAAGTACTGCAATCTGATTGATCGAGGGGAGAGGGTGATCCTCTCACTTCTCCCATGGGTCCTAGCTTCGCTGGAGCTGACGCTGGGCTCTTTTCCACTTCCTAGTAAAGGAATTGCACCCAGTAAAGACCGCGGTAAGTTAGTGGGTTAGTATAAATCCATGGAGTGGCGAGCACTGTTGGTTCACCGCTCGGAGCAATTTTTGGGCCATTGCCTTAAATTGACTCTTGTTCTAAGTGTAAAAATAAATAGTCATTGTGCAGCACATCATCAATGGTTATCAGTTCGAGGCTCTGAGGTGTATGCTATTAATTTTAGTGCCTCACAGACTTTTCTCTGGGCCTTGCTACCCAAGCATAAGTGTATAGTGAAGCATATAGGATCATAGGTTCATTGAGTATATTCATAATCCCAAAAGTACTGTGCAAGCAAAAATACAATAATTCTATCAATATATAAGCCATTATCAAAAGTTGAAAAAAAATTGAAGTAGAAGAAAAATTCAAAAGTCGTCAGCAAATATTCAAAATGCATCATTAATTACGATGAATGTGTTTATTTTTGGTATACCGAATCACCCATCTATGATCACCTGACATTGGCCACGGTACAGTGTTTCTGGGAAACACAGCTAGTAGCCCTTCAATGTACAATATCCTGTGTAGTTTAATTAACAGGAGAGTAAATTATAAATATTTCATCCACTGTCTCAGCAGTAGTAGAAGTTTTAATATAGCACTTTTAAGGGCTGATTTTATGAACAAGTGCTCCCAGTGCGGAGATTCACTAGCTGGGAGTCATATTGGGAATTTGGATGCAGAGATCAGCAAGCGGCAAATGTTGAGACAGGGCCTTATTATCCAACTTAAATTAATGCAAATATATGCAAAGGTCTCCATAGTGCGACTCCTCCTTTTTAGCCAAATTGCTATGTAAGCCCATTTTAAATTACCTAAAAGGACATGGTATCATTAAGGCTGCCATTAAAAGGGTCCACTTTGCTTGCTATATTTTGTTCCCCTTCTCCCTTATTGCATTTATCATAGAAGTTTACAACATGGAAACAGGCCCTTCGGCCCAACATGTCCATGTCGCCCAGTTTATACCACTAAGCTAGTCCCAATTGCCTGCACTTGGCCCATATCCCTCTATACCCATCTTACCCATGTAACTATCCAAATGCTTTTTAAAAGACAAAATTGTACCCGCCTCTACTACTGCCTCTGGCAGCTCGTTCCAGACACTCACCACCCTTTGAGTGAAAAAATTGCCCCTCTGGACCCTTTTGTATCTCTCCCCTCTCACCTTAAATCTATGTCCCCTCGTTATAGACTCCCCTACCTTTGGGAAAAGATTTTGACTATCTACCTTATCTATGCCCCTCATTATTTTATAGACTTGTATAAGATCACCCCTCAACCTCCTACTCTCCAGGGAAAAAAGCCTCAGTCTATCCAACCTCTCCCTATAAGTCAAACCATCAAGTCCCGGTAGCATCCTAGTAAATCTTTTCTGCACTCTTTCTAGTTTAATAATATCCTTTCTATAATAGGGTGACCAGAACTGTACACAGTATTCCAAGTGTGGCCTAACTAATGTCTTGTACAACTTCAGAAATTTTTAGTGCTGGAATTTTTTTGGGAGGAGGTTGAAAATAAACATTTTTGGAAACTCTTTTCATCCCATTGCTATTTCCTTTCTGTCCAGAACAAAGTATTCCATTATTGTTTGCTAAGTCACTGGAAATCAGACTGTTTGTGAGGCATTGACAGGACTTCAGCATAACCGGATCAGATGAAAAAGAGGGTACAGGGAAAGGAGCTGTTCCAGTAACAATTTCACAGGAGCACACAGACCCAGTTTGTGTTATAATGACTTAAGGGGGTATTTTACACCCCTCCCCTGCCACCCAGCGAGGCCCAGGGCAGGTGAGGCCCAAGGTATCCTTGTGAGGCCAGGAGGAGCACTTCTGCTTTTCCTGATCCACAAGTAACCTGTAAAAAGTTTTTAAAAATAAACTTACTTAGGCCTCCTGTGACCAGGATGCAGCCTGTCACCAGCATTCACTGACTGGTTTGCGACCATGTGGCTTTTAATTAGGACCACTGTTAAAATAGCAAGCACAGTCTGGTGATGTCATCAGGACGTGACTTCACCATTTAAGTTAGGCCCCCGTTGCTCTGAAGCGGGTGGCCTGCCTGTGCCTGATTTCAGGCTCATTAAGATGCTGGGGGGTAGGAACACTTTGGGAATGTGCCGCAAACCTCACCCCACCTTAACCATCCACCTACATCATTCCCACCAGGGGGGGGGTTAAAATTCACCCTCATATGTGTTCACTTACCTTTAATTGGATGCATTGTTTTGAATTTGAGCTGCAGCTTTTCAAATGTACGAGCCAGATTTTCTGCATCCCCATTAGTCTAAATATTGCTGCAAGGCCCAAGCTGTGCCGGCACCGCATTCTAATTATTCAAATGAGCTGACCCCCAAAAAATGTGGCCATTCAACTCAGTGCACTTCTGGCCAGCTTTGCACGAGCTGAGTGCATATCGGAAAAGTGCATGCTGCTGGCCTGTGGTTTTCCATCTGTTAACATTAATGGGGAGGCAGTCACGGGCTGGTGGTGAGCAGTTTCTCAGTACATGCTACCAGCATGTGCCAGGAGTGATAAAGTGGAAAATCCTGCCTCTACTTTCCTCTATCTGTGCTGCAGTTGATGGTCCATTCTCTGAATTTTTCTCCATCAGTTTGGGGTTCCCCAGGACTTTGTATTCTGTCATATCAAACACCAACCTCATCAACTCTTTTCTTGACAATTCCACTCTAAATAGGCCCTTCATCTAGATTTCTCAATTTAAAAAAAATACAAAAACATTGATTAAGACTGATGTTAATATAATTAAAAGTGATCCACTGATTCTATTATCATCTGAGCACACAATTATGATATACCCACATGATAATAGAATCAGTGGATATATTTTTTTGCATTCAAAAGGGAGCTGGATGAGTTACTTGGAGTGGCAAACAATTCTACATGTATCAGGTTGGTGGGTCATTGGGATTTGTGCAACCCAGTCACTGTGATCTCCTGGAGCTTGCTTAATTGTCTTCAGGGGCCAGAGAGGAATTTCCCAGCATTTTCTTAAGGTTTTTTTCTGGAACTTTTTTTGCCTTTCCCAAGAGATAGGGGATGGGGGAATGAGGGTGATGGTGTCCAAAGGTTACACCATGCCAGGTTGGGACAAGCTCTGTTGGCCTCTTCCTGTCTTTCACTTTCATATGTTCGTAAATGGGATTGCTCCCAAATGGATTGTGTTAGAAGTGCTTAGGTGCATAAGATACATGATTGCTACTTTCACCCTGGCACCCCTCCCTCAACCCAGGTATTAGAACTCTGGATAAATGTTGGACCATTCCTATTCCTATACAATTGAGTCTGGAATTATGTACATCATTGAAATATGATTGGGTTTCATAGCATAGGTAGTAGGAAGGCCGATGTGGTAATTCTTGGCATTATAGTTTTTCGGATGATCAGTGTTGCTATGACAAACAGTTGACTTAAAGCAGCTGCCAGTGACAAAGACTTGGCAACCATCAGTATGGTTTTATGTAAATGGTTGGACAGAATTGGCAACACACTATGACGAGTAATTAGGAACAAGCTATTATGCTGTTGGAAAAGTATAAATAATCCTAAAGTGGATCAAGGCAAGAAGTTGAAAAGGTAAAAGATAAAATGGAGGATTTGAGTTCACTGAATCAGGAGGCAACAGTTATGGATCTGCTAGTCAAAGCGCTTTAATTAATGAAAACTAAAGTTCTCAATGAGCTAATAGCCCAGAAATTTTAAGATTCCACTCTTGTCAGAAAATTGGGTATGCAGCAATTTTTTTTATTCATTCATGGGATGTAGGCGTCGCTGGCAAGGCCAGCATTTATTGCCCATCCCTAATTGCCCTTGAGAAGGTGGTGGTGAGCCGCCTTCTTGAACCGCTGCAGTCCGTGTGGTGAAGGTTTTTTTTTTATTCGTTCACGGGATGTGGGCGTCGCTGGCAAGGCCGGCATTTATTGCCCATCCCTAGTTGCCCTCGAGAAGGTGGTGGTGAGCCGCCTTCTTGAACCGCTGCAGTCCGTGTGGTGATGGTTCTCCCACAGTGCTGTTAGGAAGGGAGTTCCAGGATTTTGACCCAGCGACAATGAAGGAACGGCGATATATTTCCAAGTCGGGATGGTGTGTGACTTGGAGGGGAACGTGCAGGTGGTGTTGTTCCCATGCGCCTGCTGCCCTTGTCCTTCTAGGTGGTAGAGGTCGCGGGTTTGGGAGGTGCTGTCGAAGAAGCCTTGGCGAGTTGCTGCAGTGCATCCTGTGGATGGTACACACTGCAGCCACAGTGCGCCGGTGGTGAAGGGAGTGAATGTTTAGGGTGGTGGATGGGGTGCCAATCAAGCGGGCTGCTTTATCTTGGATGGTGTCGAGCTTCTTGAGTGTTGTTGGAGCTGCACTCATCCAGGCAAGTGGAGAGTATTCCATCACACTCCTGACTTGTGCCTTGTAGATGGTGGAAAGGCTTTGGGGAGTCAGGAGGTGAGTCACTCGCCGCAGAATACCCAGCCTCTGACCTGCTCTCGTAGCCACAGTATTTATATGGCTGGTCCAGTTAAGTTTCTGGTCAATGGTGACCCCCAGGATGTTGATGGTGGGGGATTCGGCGATGGTAATGCCGTTGAATGTCAAGGGGAGGTGGTTAGACTCTCTCTTGTTGGAGATGGTCATTGCCTGGCACTTATCTGGCGTGAATGTTACTTGCCACTTATCAGCCCAAGCCTGGATGTTGTCCAGGTCTTGCTGCATGCAGACTCGGACTGCTTCATTATCTGAGGGGTTGCGAATGGAACTGAACACTGTGCAGTCATCAGCGAACATCCCCATTTCTGACCTTATGATGGAGGGAAGGTCATTGATGAAGCAGCTGAAGATGGTTGGGCCTAGGACACTGCCCTGAGGAACTCTTGCAGCAATGCCCTGGGGCTGAGATGATTGGCCTCCAACAACCACTACCATCTTCCTTTGTGCTAGGTATGACTCCAGCCACTGGAGAGTTTTCCCCCTGATTCCCATTGACTTCAATTTTACTAGGGCTCCTTGGTGCCACACTCGGTCAAATGCTGCCTTGATGTCAAGGGCAGTCACTCTCACCTCACCTCTGGAATTCAGCTCTTTTGTCCATGTTTGGACCAAGGCTGTAATGAGGTCTGGAGCCGAGTGGTCCTGGCGGAACCCAAACTGAGCATCGGTGAGCAGGTTATTGGTGAGTAAGTGCCGCTTGATAGCACTGTCGACGACACCTTCCATCACTTTGCTGATGATTGAGAGTAGACTGATGGGGCGGTAATTGGCCGGATTGGATTTGTCCTGCTTTTTGTGGACAGGACATACCTGGGCAATTTTCCACATTGTCGGGTGGATGCCAGTGTTGTTGCTGTACTGGAACAGCTTGGCTAGAGGCGCAGCTAGTTCTCCCACAGTGCTGTTAGGTAGGGAGTTCCAGGATTTTGACCCAGCGACAATGAAGGAACGGCGATATATTTCCAAGTCGGGATGGTGTGTGACTTGGAGGGGAACGTGCAGGTGGTGTTGTTCCCATGTGCCTGCTGCTCTTGTCCTTCTAGGTGGTAGAGGTCGCGGGTTTGGGAGGTGCTGTCGAAGAAGCCTTGGCGAGTTGCTGCAGTGCATCCTGTGGTTGGTACACACTGCAGCCACTGTGTGCCGGTGGTGAAGGGAGTGAATGTTTAGGGTGGTGGATGGGGTGTCAATCAAGCGGGCTGCTTTTTCCTGGATGGTGTCGATCTTCTTGAGTGTTGTTGGAGCTGCACTCATCCAGGCAAGTGGAGAGTATTCCATCACACTCCTGACTTGTGCCTTGTAGATGGTGGAAAGGCTTTGGGAAGTCAGGAGGTGAGTCACTCGCCTCAGAATACCCAGCCTCTGACCTGCTCTTGTAGCCACAGTATTTATATGGCTGGTTTCCCTGCTCACCCCACCCCCCAACGAGGTGGTTTTCTTGCTTCTCCCTGACCCCTTCCTCTGCTCAGTCCAATTATCCTCTTGCCCTCTGACCCTGATTGACCTGAAGACTGAACTTAGTCTTGGCTCCCCATGTGCAAAGCTACAGGAGACCGACTAATAATTTAACTAAAATCGTTCAGTCTTCTGTGGATTGGCTTCATCCTATATTGTATCCTCCAGCAATAAAAGTGAATAGTTCGGGTAGGCAAGCATTGTCATTGATGGATGTGGGCTTATCTCAGAACAATTTTCTGATGTGTTGACTGCCTTCAGTTTCTGGAGTTGGAAACCTAAATTATATTGATTGATTTATGATATCATGTTGCATAAATAGATTCACCTGTATATTGTTGTTATGCTGTCATTGTTCCTCTGTGGATGTTCTCTAACATAATAATTAGATGGGATGCAATGCAATTGATGCTGCAGGTTATGTTTATTCTATATTAATGTTGGTTTTCTGTCTACCTATGGACTATTTGCCTGATGTGTAATAAAGTCAATATACCCAATCTGGTCTTAAAGCATTCATGAGTAAAATCAACAACGAATATCAAATATAGCCTCAAATGTAGAGATGAAGTTTTGTATCAGCAAGGAACTAAATTGAGCCTGCCCAGAGTCATCCCATTTGGAACATGAACAGCAATAGAACAAAAAGAATTTAATCTCTTCTACATTTTTGCCAGATTTTAACTCAGATCCAGCGTTGAAAGAAAAGGGCTATTACTGGAGATGATCATTAGGAAAACTTGGATTTCAGATGTGTTTTGAGAGGATCAAAAATGTAGGGCCTGTGAATCCGAGTCCTCACTAAGAAGTCTGGGTAGCTCGTGTGAACTAATCAACATCACTTCCTCGCCACTGGACTGTGCAGGATGGTTGGATTAGTGAGATCTAGCACCAATGTCTTTCGGCTCATCATGCTTGTGCTGGCTCTTTGAAAGAACAATCCAATTATTCTCACTCCCCTGCTCTTTCATCATAGCCCTGAAATGTTTTCCTATTCAAGTATATATCAAATTCCCTTTTTGAAAGTTGCTATTGAATCTATTTCCACCACCCTTTCAGGCAATGCATTCCAGATCATAACAACTTGCTGTGTAAAAAAAATTCTCTTCATTTCCACTCTGGTTCTTTTGCCAATGACCTTAAATCTGTATCCTCTGTCACCCTCCTGCCACTGGAAACAGTTTCTCCTTATTTACTCTATCAAAACCCTTCATAATTTTAAACACCTCTATTAAATCTCCCCTTAACCTTCTCTGCTTTAAGGAGAACAATCCCAGCTTCTCCAGTCTCTCCACATAACTGAAGTTCCTCATCCCTGGTACCATTCTAGTAAATTTGCACTGCACCCTCTCTAAGGCCTTGACATCCTTCCTAAAGTGTGGTGCCCAGAATTGAACACAATACTCCAGCTGAGGCCTAACCAGTGATTTATAAAGGTTGAGCATAACTTCCTTGCTTTTGTACTCTATGCCTCTATTAATTAGATCTCAGATGCTATGTAAATGCAAGTTCTTTCCTAACTGGTCCAATTCAAGTCAACTTGAGTTCTAAAATTGGTTTGGCACTTGTTGAATATAAAATATAAGTTTAAAAACTTAGATTTACGAGAAGTAAGATTTAAAATAAGTTTGCAGATGGTACATTATTTCTATCTGTATTTCGATGTTAAAGCTATTTCTTTATTTTTCTGACCAATATTTTTCCTATGAATGAGCACATTTGCAATTTACACAAGGCCTTTGGAATGCACATACATTAATACTGTAATCTCTTAAAGCCATGTCTAATCCATCAGCATAACTGCTTTGCAAACTGGCATTGGTATTGATGTTCTGTAATAAAACTTTCACAAACTATTATAATGCCAGGTTGTCACCAAGAGTGTGTACACTAATACTTTTTCTTGCCAATTTAGTCCACCAATTTTCTTCTCTCTTCTCTCCCAAAGGTATTTTTGTTTCCTTGTTGGGGTAGGATTTCATGAGCAAGAAGTTGGAAATAATATCAAATTTCCCGATTTTATTTTACTGTTACATGGTTGAATACCTTGACACTGTTAGGGAGTCTTTGGCCTAGAAATTCAGGAGTGCTCCCCCGTGCAGGGTGTATACCCTGTGTACAAATGGGTAGGTCCAAAAAGCCCCAGATATTGGGCCTCGGACAACATTACACTGAAAATGGTGATACAGGAGGAGCCCAGAGAAGTTGGGTGCACGAAGATCAGGTTGCTGCTAGCTCTGCAGCTGCCCACACGTAAGCGGCCCAATTTCTAGGCCTTTGTCTGCTATACATTGCTTTCCCTATTAGGTAAATCAACAAGTTGTGGCTTGTGACTGTTGTGCTCAATTCTAATCTTGGATTCCTGAATATAGTTTGTGCCGTTTCATTTGCCAATTAAAGCTGCAAGGAAAAGAATGAAGTTATGTCAATCGGAGGCAATTTAGTTCTTTCAATATACAGGTCACCTTTCAAATCCAGTTGTATCTGTTTAATGCAATCATCAAATGGTCTGACAGAACATTTGTTCCTTTTATCCTGTGAAAAAGCAATGTGCATCTGGGCCAGAAAATGGCAAAGTTGGTTGGCTCAGTGTAAATTTGTCATTTGTCTATTTTAGAATAGTAAATAAGACATCCCATTGCCTGAGTCAACAAGAAATAGAAGATATTTACTGAATTGGTGGCTGATAACCCTGGTAGCCAGTATTGTGTTTCCTGCAGACAAATACAATGCTGCACACTCCTGCAAATTGTGCATTATAGAGCAAACAATTGGTATGGCTAAATACATATGTGCTGTTTGCATGACTCAAGAAATATCTGCCAGTGGACTCTAAAGGAACAATGCCAAATAATATTAGCTGAAGTGTTTGCAAACTTCTACAGGGAGGAATGTATTTTTACAGGGCCGTATTACCAGATGATACTCCCCCTCTAATTATTCCAGTTCCAGTGGATGTTAATGCAGAATAACTTATCGATGATTCAATTATTTAATTGTAAGGACGCATACTTCGCAGATAAATCTTAGCTGTTCTGTTTTATTTGTTGAGAAGAGCTGCATTTGTGAAAATTGCTAAATGGCTCTGGTTCATTCCCTTCTTCCTTTCAACACATTATTTATGTCAGTGGATTTGTTTGAGTCAACATCATAAGTGAAATTGGAGGCTTGCCAATGCAGCTCAAATTTGACTCAATACAACTTTACTCGTTGACAAAATTGATTTCTGATATTGAATCAAGACATGATTATGTCAAGCAAAACATTATGAATTTCTGACATTTTTGCAATTAGCTTTCATTTTGTTCTGTTCCTGCAGTTCCTCCTCAGATGGTATTTGAGCAGATGGTCATGCTGATTGATTGAGTGACTGTTTGAGACATAAGAGACCATTAAGGGATGGTGGGCAGCTTGTAACTGTTAATTCTCCACCTCTTTTGCAGTTTTAGTTGCAGAGACTGGTTCAGCTGCCGATCTATAAGAAGCTGAGTATGATTTCTGACAGTTTATAGTGGAGAAAATACTTCTGGAGTGCATTTTTAAATTGTGCATGTGTAATTTAAAGTTGAAGTCATTTGTTTCAATACTGTCAGCTGTATTGATGGAACAAACACTTACAATGGTGTGGTACGCAAGCCTTAAATACAGAACATTTTCCCATTGCCAGGAAATAAGAAATAAAAGAACCAGAATATGTGATCTTCTAGCTGGGAAACAGAATGAACATAAAGTGAGATCCTCAGAAGCAGAATGAAAATAAGTCAGTCACTAAAGATTATAGCACACTATCTAACATCTTTAAACCAGTTTGCACACCAAGAACTTTCTGTAATAGGAAGAGGAAAGCAAACAGTGCTACAAATGTATTGAGCAGAATATAGGCAATACATTCATACACCAAAAAGATTAACAACATTTACCTCAAGCAAGAGTGACTGCAGTGAAAAATATTTCGACCCCGCAGGCAATATTATGATGAACATCATTAAAATGCAGGAATAGAGAGAGTGCCAAGCACTATGTAAATGCTATAAAATTCTCCCTCAGTCATTATCTCCCACATGGATAAAACAGGCAGTCCTAGAAAGGTTTTTTTAAAACTAGAATAACCAATAGGGACACCGATCCCTTAGAGATTTTTTTCAGTCTCCGTTACATGGGGGTCATTTTCCGAGTTTATACCAGCGATGGGGACCCTCTCCTGCTGGCAGCACTTATAGAAAAATCACGAGCTTGCTGCCTGCGATCTTCCATCTACTGAAATTAATGACGCTAGTGCTTAGTCAGAAAACTACCCCTATTATGTCCTCTTTCTACATTCCATACAGAGCTCTGCATGTGGCCTATCTGAAGTTCTTTTTGAGTATGTTAGTAATGGCATCATTCCTTTCATAGTGCTTTTATGAGAGAAGAATAAAATTTCTAAAACAGGACAGTTTTTGATTTGTACTCATTCTTATTTTCAACGGGGTAGAATTTTGTCTCTATCACCTGGGTGGTTATCTGGCAGGGCAGATCTCATGCCCTTTATAGAACCCGTCCGATTTTCATTCATTGATTTCACTTCCCTCATCAGGGAAACTCAGTTAAAATACATTGGAAAGAGATGGTTCAAGTTCAACACAACACAACAGACAATATCCATTTTGTCAGATGGTGGGCATCAACATCTGCCAAGGCATTAATGTTAGCCTAAGTACAGCTCAAGATAAGCCATAGACAAATTCAAATACTGCCAAGAACTCATTCTTGATCTAGATGTGTGGTTTTATAGTCAATCCCTTTGGTGAAGTAGAGGCTTCTTCGTACTATTACTAATTGATGATGTTCATTTAGCTCCTTGGAGGAAATAATAAGTAGCTGAGACCACTGTCCTTGAAGCATCTGTTGTTGAGTCTGCTTTAGCATACTCAGCCCATGGGGAAGCATCAAGAAGATCAGTGGTCTCCTAAGAATGTACCAGAAACACCCCTACATCTGGTGTTTGAGAATATTGCTGTTACAGAAACTACTGGGTTCAGATAAAGATAGGCCTGACCATTGATCATAGTACAGATTATCCTTATGCTTATCCTTATGCTATTAATGTTCATATCTCCTATACATCAGAGTTGGACTAGCCACAAAACATTATATATGGCCAACTTCAATCACTGTTTTCCAAACCTAAAGTTGAGCCCAAGATAGTACGTACAGTACAGGACCAACAAAGTATCACAACAGGGATCTCAGATCCTGACATATCCTCTCGTTCCCTGAGTAAGGGGTCCAGACTTTTTTGTGATATAAGTCAAATGATGTACCTATAAAAAACCTTCATGGCTTACACAGCTATCCTTCAGATACACCAAACAAATATTCTCCAGCACTTCAGTTCCAGTATAAAACACAATTGTACATGAGGACAAAACAAAAGAGCTTTCCAATGCAGCAGTTCTAGACTAGTGGCAACCACAAACAACTGCAGTTGCAACTTGCAAGAGACACTTGTATAAATATATTGAAGTTATAAACAAATACCCTTGGAGTACTTTTAAAAGTGATCACAGTGGGAACATTATTTATGTTGTTAAACCTTATCTATCTCTTTACTCTAAAAGTAAATAATCTTAGTTCAATAAGAGATAAAAGTGGTAAATATGATGGAATGAGTGAAGGCTCCGATCAGCAACGGCAACAAAATAAATCATATCTTGCATTCTCTTTGTCTGTGCTGTATTGGACTTCATTACTATAGTGATTCCAAAGCTGGAGGTGGGTCAACAACTGTGGAAATTGTTCTGTTTTTAATAAGAAAGAATTAACGCATTGTTACAGTTGCTCAAACTGAAAACTAATTGTGGTAATGTTCCCACTAAGGTGCTACATAATTTAAAAGAAGCTTGCTGGAAAACCTAGAAGTATTCTACAAAAAAGCCAATGCGGATCCATTTTGCCCCCCGAACACATGTTCTTTTCCCCTTTTATAATCCTAAATATATTAAAACTGCAATGGATTTAGTCTGATAGATACTTTTAAAAGCAGAACAAGTAATTCTCATAGGGTCACTGTACCAATTTTGATGCTATACCCTGGATTTAGTTAAATCAATTCTGATTAAAATTCTGTGCAGGCTCAATATTCCACAGAGACTGGAGATGAATGGCAGCCCAGTGGCTGAGGAGAACAGCATGCTAACAAATGTGATCCAAGCGCTCTACAGAGAACAGAATAAATTACTTCACCAATAGAATAGAAGTTATATCTTGAAGACAGTAAATTAAATCTAACTTAATTACTTAGCTTGTTACAATAAGTTGCTCAGCCGGAGCTACAGCAGCGTACAGGCCACAGAAATATATTGTTTCTATATGAGTTTTAATGTCCATTTGGTGCACATATACCTTAGCCTCACTCAGACACAGCCTCAAAGTAATTTAGAAGTCTGTATTTAGCTTTGGATCCAACATTAGCTACTACATAACATTGATTTTGTAATTTGATAAATACACAGCTGTTCAACTTGCTGGAGGTGTTTGGTTATAAAACTAAATAAACAGCACTTCAAAGACAAAGGAACATTAGGGAAATGAAGCATTGTTGCTGAAGGCTGACGTGAAACATTTTGCTTTCAGTGAAGGATGCAGCCACCCAAGGCAAGATAAGTTTTTACAAATAACAGAAATGCAAATTAAGACCTTACAAGAAAATCTGTTTTTTGCTCTTTGTGAATAGAGCTATTTGATTAAAAAAAGATTTTGTAACAAACAAAATTCATTTTTCTTATTTATACACATAGATTTATAAGTTTCTTAACTTTAGACATGGGTAATAATCTAGAAATTCAAGTTTGAAAACTATCACCTGGTATTTTGTTGTTTTAAATTAGAGTTACTGAGCTTATTTCATTATACTGCAGCAAATTTCAGGTTAACAAATCATCACAGAATAGCAATACCGTAGGGGAGATTTTCAGATTGTTAAGGCTGTTGATGCAGGATTGGATCAGGCCCCAAGGTCTAGAAGACCAGGCTCAAATCCACTGAGTCACATCTGTGCCATCTCGGTGTTGAGCACAATTTTCCACCATGCCTTTTAGGTTGGCTTAAAGTGGTCTTTCCAAAAGGGAGCCTTAGATTTATATAAATATTATAATGAATTTAAATTAACCTCATCTTGATTTTCCATCTGCTTAGGATGGGACAAATTTGTGAGCTTAATTTGCCCATTTGTGGTAGACTTAAGGGAAGCTCCATAAGTGATGGAATTCAACTTCCAGTCTTGGCTAAGTCATAACTTTCTCCAGCTCAACACTGGGAAGATTAAAGCTATCATCTTTGGCATCTTCTACAATCTCCATTCCCTTGCCACTGATTCCATCCCTTTCTCAGGCCACTGTCTCAGGCTGAACCAGACTGTTTGACCCTGAGCCAAGTTTCAGACCTCATATCCTCTCTATCACAAACATTGCACACTTCCACCTTTGCAACATTGCCCACTCCGCCCCTACCTCAGCCTGTCTGATGCTGAACCCTTTATATGCATTCATTGCCTCCAGACTTGACTATTCTCCTTGCTGATCTCCATCCTCCCAAAACTCTGACTTGTCCAAACTTTGCTGCACGTATCCTGCACTAAATCCTGCTCTCCCATCACCCAGTCTTTGCTGACCTACGTTGGCGTCCCATCCCCCAATTCTTTAAATTTAACATCCTTGTCCTCATCTTTAAATCCCTCCATGGCCTCACCCACCTTATTTCTGCACTCTCCTCCAGCTCGATGCACCCCACTCAAATTCTCTGCTCCTCTGACTCTGACCTGTTGTGTATCTTCTCCTTTCTAAGCCTCACCAGAAGTGTCAGAGCCTTCAGCGGCCTGAGTCCTACTCTTTGGAATTCTATCCCTAAACCTCTCCAGTTCTCTCTCCTCTTTTCAAAACAACCTCAGAACCCATTTCTTTGACCAAGCTTTCAGTCACCTCTGATAATCTCTCCTTTCTTTGGTGTCCATTTTCCATGTGCTTATCTATGAAGTGTCTTGGGATTTACCTTAAAGGCATTATATAAATTCCAATTGTTGTTCCTGTTCTTGTTGTAAACAATTTGAGGCTTTTTAGCTGTATTTTTATTTCCCAGTTTTACAGTATGTTTTTAGTACAGGCTTCTGTTATTAATTTTTGTTGCCATTTTAATGACATTTTCCAGCTTTTTTTTAATGTTATTTTTGGAGAATGTTTCACGTTTTTTCTCCAAACAGCGCCTCATGGTTCTGTGAATATTGTCGGCTAGTTCGCCAGAAAGCTGATTGGAATTGAAGCATTTGCAAAACTTCAACAGATTGGGGGGATCAAGCATTGCCTGCCAGTGCTTGTTGAGTGCTGGCAGCTTGCCAAAACTAAGTCAAGACCATAAAAATAGTTTGGGCCTCTCGCTGGTGCTGTCTGGGTGATCGCTCCGCTCGATGCGGCCCAACCTGAAAATTGGCCCCATTGAATGCAAAAACAAGGAAGTGATGTTGAACTTGGATAAGACCTTAATTCAGCTACGTTGGAGTACAGTGTCCAGTTTAGGGCAATCCATTATACAAAGGAGAGAAAACCAATGGAAAAGGTGCAGGGTAGTTTCATTTGATGTTACCTGAGATGAGGAATTACATTTAGGGTTTTTCTTTCATTAGATCTGATAAGGTTAAGGGGGTGGCTTGATAGGGGCCTTCTAGATTATAAAGGATTGTTATAAATAATGGTGATAGATTGTTTCTACTGGGTGGCGAGCGGTAATACGTTGGGAACAAATTTGGGATAATTACAATAAGAATTAAAAGGGAGGTTAGAAAAAATGCTTTACACAAAAAGGATGGTTAGAATGTGGTATTCTCTGCCATAAACTGTTGTTGAAGCAGAGTCTGTAAGTGAATTAGATAGTTGCTTGAAAAAGAGGAATAACAAAGGGTTTGGGCATATGAGAATGAGCAGGATAGTGGGATTAGACTAGGTGGCTCATGGAGAAAAACGCCAGTGCATGCTTGATGGCCTATTTCTGTGCTATAACATTCTATGATTCTATTTATTTTTCCAGCCATTGGTTTTTGTCAATCACATTTTTGCCTTTGTAAAGACTGAAATATTAGGATATTTTATTACATAAAGCCCTGGTTGTGTATGTGCAGGACCAGACCTGGACTTTGTCTGAAGATACCTGCATGCAGAGATTACAATTTTCAAAGGAGACCACCACTGAACTGTGCATACTCGTACCGTCAAATTTAGATAGCAATTCCAGGGCATGGACAGCTCTGTCAGTGGCTGTCAAGGCATAGCTGCCTTGGCATAGTTTACACCATTGTGCCTTTCTAGGCAATATGTATCTGCCAAATCTCCCAACCTGCAGTGCACAGATGCTTTGTTTGCCTGGGCTGCTCATTTCATCTATTCCCCTTGGAAAACATGCAACAATATGACAGAGCCCTACACTCTTACTGTCTGGCTGCATTCACCAAAGTGCAGTGGGATATGGATGGCACTTGTGGCCATACAGGTCTTAGCCCCAAAGAGGGTCATGAACAGAAAGGGGTTCCACTCCATTGATGTGCATCTGGCCTGTGACAATAGGCGCAAAATAATGAACATAAATGCCTGCTGCCCCAACAGATGCTATGATTTATTCACAATGTAATGTACAACGTCTTCATTAATTCAAGGACCAGGAGAGCTGGATGGATGGCTGGTGGAGAAGAATTCACTACAGCCAATCTGCTTACTCCATTGAGGCACCCAAGGGCAAAATCTGATGAGAGATATATTGAGGTGGCTGCTGCTACCGGGATCTCGGTGGAAAAGACCACTGGCATCCTTAATCAATGGTTCAGATCCCTGGAATGATCAGAGGAGTGCCAAGGTGTCCAAAATTATTGCTGCCTGCTGTTTCTTACATCACCTTGCAAAGGGGCCTTGCTGTGGAGCAGGCAGGAGAAGACAAGTAGCCACAGTCAGAGATGGAAGACAACCCCGACCAGGAAACTTGTCTGCAGAAAGAACTGGTTACTCACCAACAGTGGATTCTAACAGAAGACACATACAGTTAAGTACCTTAAACATCAATGCACAACAACCATTTGCACATATACCTGATACCCTTCCCAAATGCAGTACTGCTGCGTTGGCACCGTCAGATATCTGGATCTATGAATTCACAGGTCTTGATACCTAGATGGGGCCAATGACACTTCTGCACAGCTACCTTATTCTGCTCCATTCCAAATGAAGTCTCAAAACACATTAGAGTAGCAGTTAATCCAAAATGTATCCATCCTAACAGTGTGTGGCACAGATGTATTCAGTGTGTTTTGCTCCAGTGCATTTAATAAAAGTGCTTGGTGCATGTCTTCTACATCCTGATCATGTGCTCTTTCGAAGTGGTTCCGAATGGGAGGAGGAAGAGAAGTGGATGGTGCCTGAGTGTATGCCTCTGGAGATGGTGATGGGCCAATACCTCCTTGTGCTGGGTCACAGATGGCCCAGTAACTACAGACACCAGTAGTTGCCTGCACCTCTATGCTATGTTACACATCTGTAGTTATTTTAGTGGGTTGGGTGGATGATACAGCACGTTGCCCTGAGAAACATCTTCATCATCTGTGCCTGCTTCTTCCATTCCCCTGCTGCTGGGAATTCTTCAGCATGAGCAGGGATCTCCATAGAACCAGATTGCCGGACAGCAATGAGATTGTTGAAGACCTACATTATTTGGTTCCCCAACATGGTGAATCCAGACAAGACAGACTGTCGCAGATTGGAGCCTAAGGCCTTCAGAGTCCCAGTCAAAATATTTGATATGGTTGTTACATAAGGTTAGATCTCACGGGATCCAAGGTGAGGTAGCCAATTGGATCCAAAATTGGATTGACGGCAGAAGGCAGAGGGTGGTTGTAGAGGGTTGTTTTTCAAACTGGAGGCCTGTGACCAGTGGTGCGCCTCAGGGATCGGTGCTGGGTCCGCTGTTATTTGTTATTTATATTAATGATTTGGATGAGAATTTAGGAGGCATGGTTAGTAAGTTTGCAGATGACACCAAGATTGGTGGCATTGTGGACAGTGAAGAAGGTTATCTAGGATTGCAACGGGATCTTGATAAATTGGGCCAGTGGGCCGATGAATGGCAGATGGAGTTTAATTTAGATAAATGTGAGGTGATGCATTTTGGTAGATCAAATCGGGCCAGGACCTACTCCGTTAATGGTAGGGCGTTGGGGAGAGTTATAGAACAAAGAGATCTAGGAGTACAGGTTCATAGCTCCTTGAAAGTGGAGTCACAGGTGGATAGGGTGGTGAAGAAGGCATTCAGCATGCTTGGTTTCATTGGTCAGAACATTGAATACAGGAGTTGGGATGTCTTGTTGAAGTTGTAGAAGACATTAGTAAGGCCACACTTGGAATACTGTGTACAGTTCTGGTCACCCTATTATAGAAAGGATATTATTAAACTAGAAAGAGTGCAGAAAAGATTTACTAGGATGCTACCGGGACTTGATGGTTTGACTTATAGGGAGAGGTTGGATAGACTGAGGCTTTTTTCCCTGGAGAGTAGGAGGTTTAGGGGTGATCTTATAGAAGTCTATAAAATAATGAGGGGCATAGATAAGGTAGATAGTCAAAATCTTTTCCCAAAGATAGGGGAGTCTATAACGAGGGGGCATAGATTTAAGGTGAGAGGGGAGAGATACAAAAGGGTCCAGAGGGGCAATTTTTTCACTCAAAGGGTGGTGAGTGTCTGGAACGAGCTGCCAGAGGCAGTAGTAGAGGCGGGTACAATTTTGTCTTTTAAAAAGCATTTGGACAGTAACATGGGTAAGATGGGTATAGAGGGATATGGGCCAAGTGCAGGCAACTGGGACTAGCTTAGTGGTATAAACTGGGCGACATGGACATGTTGGGCCGAAGGGCCTGTTTCCATGTTGTAAACTTCTATGATTCTATGCTATGCCTAAGCTTAAGATCTCAGTCAAGGGCAGGGAAGAACATTGCAGAGGGCCCTGGAATAGCCATACACTCCTTGGTGGTCTGCAGCTCAGTCAGGAGTTCATACAACACTGCACAGATGCAGTCTATGGATCCACTATAAAATCCCCAAACTGTAAGGTTGCTGGGCATGCTCTCAGATGATTGCATGAAATGTTGATGCTGAGCTACCAAACCCCACTTGTAGGTCGTAAATGTCCAATTTCCTGAGCTCAGCTGCTGAAAAAGCACTTAAGCACAGATTCTATCTTCTGCAATTTCATCCACACTTGCTTCTCCTCACCTGTACTCTGTGTTTCATCAACTGCTTCTTCCTTCAACTCATGAACTGACCTCTCCCGAAGTGTTTCCACTGTTGAACTGAGTGATGCAGGGTGTTAAACACGATGATGAAAATTTTAAATTTGGAGGCGTTGCAGGAAGCAGAAGCAAATATAAGTCATTGAGGACTGGGATGAGTGGAACTTGGTGCAGGATAGGATACAGACAGCAATGTTTTGGATGAGTTGAGGTTTATCAAAGGTGTAGACTGGAAGGCCTGCCAGGAGAGGATTGGAATAGTTGAGTCTGGAGATGACAAAAGTATGCTTGAGGGGTTCACTGGCTGATGGGCTGAGGTAGGATGATGTTATGGAGATGGAAGTGGACGATCTTTATGATGGAGAGGATATGAAGTTGGAAGATCAACTCAGGATTGAAAAGGACGCATACTGTCCGATTCAACCTGAGACAGTAGCAGGGGACGGGGATGGAGTTGGTGGTGAGTGTATGGAGTTTGTGGCAAGGGCCAAAGATGATGCCTTTGGTCTTCCTAATTATTAGCCAGAAGAAACTGAGGCTCATCCATGCCTGGATGTTGAATAAGCAGTCTGGTAGCACAGAAGCAGTGGAGGGGTTGAGATAGGGTTCATGGAGAGGCAGAGCTGGGTGTCATCAATGGTATATATAGAAGCTGACCCCTTGTCTGCAGGTGATGTCACCAAGACACAGCATGTAGATGAGGAAGAGAAAGGGACCAAGGATAGATCCTTGTTCTCCTGTAAGCAGATAGGAAAGAGATATATGCTGGAATCAGAAATATACAAGTAGCGTGTCACCCAAGTGCTCAGACCAGCAGCCACCTTACGTGCATTCGTGAAATCATTGCATGCAGATACCTTTTGTGGGAAGCATGCTTGGTGTTTGTTGCCTGCTACATTTCATGGACTACAGAGCAAATGTGTTGTGATGGCAGCAATATAGAGTGCCCTAGTAAAACATGGACATTCCTGTACATTTGGAAAGTAGTTAGCCCGTTGCACATTGTCGTCACTGACTTTAATGGAACGTAAAATTGGGTAGGGTGTAAACTGGGCTTCCAACCCAAATCTACCCCATTCCCACCATGCGAGTTAGGTTAAAATCAGGGCTATGGTATTAAGAAATAGAAATAGGAAGGTCTGATGTGGAATCAGTAAAGCTGATAATTTTCTGTTTATATGTGTGCATCTTTCTACTAAAGTCACATTGTCCCCTCTGGTGATCAAGTTTGGGATGGATTAAATAGTACTGAATAATCATGGTAGCAAGATATGTAGAATTGAATGGCTGGCATTACACACAAGCGATACAATTTGGGAATGACAGCCCTTTTTGTGAATGAAGTTGAGGGGGTCTTCAGACAAAGCCTTTATCGCCACACGGGTCCCATCAAAGGCACAATGGATCTGTGGTGATTCCTGTCACTGGATAAAAACTGGGTGCTTGCTCTCACTGCCCGAAATCTTAGCAGCTTGAATGACTCACAATCCCTTCCAGACTGTCAAAGACCTGTAAAGGTTTAAAGATGTGGCTGCCACATGCTCTCCCACCTCTAGGACACTGTTCTGGTTGTTACAATGCCAGCTTTGTTTCATGGAAGCTGAATAAGGGAATGCTGAAGAACAGTAAACCACACCAACATGCTGTCACACACATGCAGCAGGATGGGCTATGTGTCAGTAACCTACCTGACTGTCGGTATCAGTGTAGGAAAGTTCTGAACATTTTGGGTGGGGTCATATTTAACTGTCCCATTTCTCTTGTTTTCTTGTTACAACACCACCTGGAATCAGGCAGTCACACTAAAGAAAATCCAGGCCCTTATCTCCAGGAATCATCCATCTACTCACTCAAAACATTGGATTATATTCACAAAACCTTACACTAAAATTGAGACAATCTGCTCTGAGTCAAATTTATGCATATATTCTTTGTTCTGACAAAATATAACAAGTCCAATTTTGAATGCATGGATCAGAGAGCATTAGGTTTGGATGAAAAGCATCTCATTATCTTAAAGTGGTTATTCAACCAATCAAGAGATAATGTGAAAGTCCATAAAATAAATAAACCCTGTAGAGAGGTTAGTTTTCAATAAGAAAGATAGTACATAAACTTTACCACTGCCAAAAGCAATTCTTAATAGTGGTTTACCATTATGATACATTGTGCAATGCATATTGTATTTTATGACATCTTGCTAATCAATCTATCTTCTTGAATTTATGCTTTTCTTGCTAATATTCAAAATATTTTTGTCACAGTATTGCACCCTGATATTGGCTGCATCAGATTAACCTTTGGAATCATGAGACTGTGGGGGTGATTTTAAGTTGCTGCACCTGGCTGGAATGGGACAGGAGCAGCTTGAAAATCACAGCGCTGCACTTACCCCACTCCCGCTTGCAGCCATTTTCCTGGGGGCCTCCACATGGGTAGCCCAGGTGCCTGCCTGTTTCTATCCTCTTTTAAATATGTTAATTGGAGTCCTATGATGCAATTTTTAGGTTCCAATGGGTGAAGCGTGCCCACACACACTCTGCCCATTGGTACCAATGTAAAGAATCTTACAACACCAGGTTATAGTCCAACAGTTTTATTTGAAAATCACAAGCTTTCGGAGATTATCTCCTTCGTCGGGTCACCCGACGAAGGAGATAATCTCCGAAAGCTTGTGATTTTCAAATAACCTGGTGTTGTAAGATTCTTTACATT
Source organism: Heptranchias perlo (assembly GCF_035084215.1). NCBI lineage: Eukaryota > Metazoa > Chordata > Chondrichthyes > Hexanchiformes > Hexanchidae > Heptranchias > Heptranchias perlo. The sequence goes on along the minus strand of NC_090334.1, from coordinate 30,742,477 downwards.
TGTCAACCCCAGTCCATCACCGGCATCTCCACATCATTGGTACCAAGTGTCAAGCGGCCTAAGCAGTGGTCCTTAAAAACCTTCTGGCCCACTGGCAGCTCATCTGCCCTCACCGTGATTGCCTCCCCCCACCGAGGATAAAATACCTTGCTCTGCTTTGCATCTATGAGCGCTGGAACAGTGCTTGCAGCTTGTCAATCTAATGTAAATGTGGCCTGGCCCTCAAGATGGCTTGGGCCTGTCGGCAGGCATTTCAGGCAGGTGGTGCGGTCGCATTGCCTGACACCCACCCGACGCCCGTTCAAACTTGAAATCAATCCCTGACTTTTTGCGTGCCTTGTACAAAATATGAAATGGCTCTTCTTAATTAGCAATCAAAACCTAACAGTAGTCAGCCTGATGTAGTGACAACAGGCAGAAGGTTTCACCTTATCCTAACTTAGATTAAAAGGATGGGTGTGATAAGGCAATCTCCTTGCTGAAGGTGTGGCATTAAGAACCCAACTGATTGGCCATTGGAGATGTCTCAAGGTATTTCACTTTTAGTGAAGAATCTCAGGCTCCTAATTAAGAAAGTTTGATTATTTACTCTCCCTTCAACCACATTTTAGGATACTACCCATAGGTACTGTTTTATGGCAAAGTTTACAAGGACAATTTTCGTCGAGTGCATAAATTGCGGGGTGGTGAATGAAATGTGCGCTTTGCCTGCCCGAGGAAATCATTGGGCGGCCAGTACCATTTTCGCGACCAGGCCTAATTTAAATTAAACCAGGTGAGCGGCCAGCACAAAACACTCTCCCTGAAGGCAACTTGCCAATTGAGAGGGTGGGAAATCTGGCAAGGTGGCCACTACTTAAAGACATCCAGCAGCACCTTAGAGGAGAGGTGCTTTTTACAGTGGGAGATTGTGGTGGATAGTGGGTGGGTAGATATACAGCAGCGGGCTGGTTGACTTTGATCAGGCTCTGATGCAGTAGTAAAAATGCTAGTTGACCAAATGAGCAGCAGGAAGTAGGTGCTTTTCCCCTCTGATGGGCGATGGGTACCAGGACAAAGTAATCAACAGACATAGTGGGAGGTGGCAGAAAATGTCAATGCCATCAGCATTATCCCCAGGACTGGGCTGCAGTGCAGGAAAAGATTTAGTGATCTGACTAGGTCTGTCAAGGTAAGACTCCCCCTCCCACCTCTCTCTGATACCCTGGGCACAATCAGACACCCTGAACTTGGGGGAAACCTGCAATCGGTGCAAACTCCAGAGCTCTAGCCTGCGGCTTCCAGATGTCCATGGGGATGAAGGTGTTTAACACGGCACCAGTCACCTGCTTAATGCAAGCATGCACTGAAGACTGATTGATGTGCCGATATCTCCTGAGGCAGCTTGGAAGGAGCTGGAGGCAAAGAAGTTCAGGATTGCAGTGACCATAACTACGTAGGCAATGTGGTACTAGCTGTGACAATTGGTTGCAGATCTTGTTGCAGGAGGCAACACAACTCTGTCACGGCCTTCCTAGAGAAGCAATGCCTCCTTATAAACTGTTCCTTTAGGAACTACAGGTGTGTTGCCCTGAGCCTATAAACGCTGTTAAGGATTCCTGTGAACACATCTGTTCCTATTTGATCTCCCTCCAGCTCTGTTTGCTCCTTCCTCCTGCTCCTCTTGCTCGAGTGGGATTCCCAGAAGCACCCCCTGTGAATAAATAAATGCATTGCCAGAAACCCCTCAGCAGTTCAGAACATTCCGTATCAACTAAGGTGAAAAAACCCACAAGCTAATGCAAGCAAATTGTCGCCCAAAACTTTCTATAACTTTATGTGAGAGCAGCTGAGGAGCTATTTAAATATTTCTGGAAATGGCTGCCTCCCGACTTGTACCGTTGATGGGCGGGAGCAGGAAGTGGCTGCAGTCGGGCGGGCAGAGAAGAAAATGGAATCGGGGGTCCTAACTGCATCATCTGAACCCACTTAATATTTATGTTTGCGCCTCCCGCCTGATACAAGTGGGAGCTCTGATCACCAGGATCGAGATCCATCTGAAAACTGGAAAGGAAGGGAACTCGTCAGAAAGTCGATGCTTCTACCAGTCGCGCAATTTTGGCTCCACAATCACCCCATCTTCAACTAGTTTAATAGAAGATGTCTAATATCTTGTGATATTAGGTGGATAACCAACCACAATATCCAGTGGTCTACATACCCTGGGGGCAATAGAAGATGTGCACTTTATCCTTAGGTACCTAATGTTGGGGATGTGCTCAAAAAGAGTGCGCATCAGAGATTTGGTACTGTAGCCCTGTGGCCCTAAACCTCTGTCCTGCGCTCCTTCTGGGTGTAACTCAATGCTGATCTTAGCTGAAACAGCATTACTATCGTGTTCTGCTAAGAAATGATCCATTCTCAATTTATAGGATAGAACATACGAGTACTGTTATGCATAGCTTCCTGAGAGCAATGGATAACAGACTTGGTCCCTTGAGGTCAGGACAGACCATTTTGACCAACAGTTCATCTGTTTCATTTTTGTACATTGAGCCACTATTTGATACTAAGAGTAACCAAGCAGCAGTAGTAATAATTGTTGGTATCTGCACCACCAGGGGTGAATCACATCTGGATCTAGTTCTTACAAAGTATCAGGACTTAGAATCGTAGAATCGTACAGCATAGAAGGAGACCATTCGGCTCATCGTGCCTGATTTTGAAAGAGCTATCCAATTAATTCCACTCCCCAGCTCTTTCCCCATACCCCTGTAAATTTTTCCTTTTCAAGTATATATCCAATTCTCTTTTGAAAGTCACTACTGAATCTTTTCGTGCAGTGCATTCCAAGTCATAACAACTGGCTGCGTAGAAAAAATTCTCCTCATCTCCCCTCTGGTTCTTAATCGATCATATAGAAGTAATGGAACTTCTCGGGACTGTTGACCAGAAAATGATTAAATTTAAGATTATCTGGCACTAAGAGTGAAGACAAAAGTAAACTTTAAAGGAATGCAGGAAGAGCTAAAACCATTAACTTGAAAATATTGTTGAGAAGTATCTCAGCTGAGGGAAAAATGAATCTGGGGGTAGCAATGTGGGCAGAGAGGGAAATGGCATTGGGGGTTGTAGCTACATTAGTCGGCCCCGATTTGCATTTGTTAATGAGACTTCCACGTGTTTCCAGCAGGAGTTCTGGCTGCCTAGACCGCAGTCCACCAGAAAATCAGAACAGGAGGACAGCAAGCATTATGGCACTTCAGCTGGATGCACTATTTTGATTTGACTACTGCCCCATTTCGAAGTTCAACCGAGGCAGTAGCTACCCGAAAATCGCCCCATACTTATTTTGTCACAAACTTAGCTGTACCCTGACCGTATCAATGATTGAGAAAGGACCTATATATATCAAAGAGACAGAATATTGCAGAGCGTGGGAAGAGAGAGCAAGAGCGAGAGAGACGTAGGAAGATACTGAAATCTGGACTAATTAGAGTCTGCTGTTCTTTTATGGTTCATCAACTTGCTGGAGTCCAGCTATTGTAACTAACATAGTCTTGATGATGTGGCACTAGGACTCCTGGCACATCATGAGAGGCACATCTAGAGCCCCATTGAATTATCCGAATGGAGTGACTTGCTTTATCATTAGATCATTAGATAATTATGGATGGAGGAAGCGATTCAGCCCATCTCGATTCATCCATCCAAAAACACTGAACAGCCCCCCAATGCACCAAATCAGTTAAATGATCTGGGGTTTTTGCCTCTATCAGAAGTCCATTCCATGTGTTGATCATTTTTTGTGTGAAGAAGAATTCCCTACTTTCAATTCTGAATTTACCTTCTACTAGTTTGAACCTGTGTCCCTTTTTCCGACTCAAATTTAATTTAAAGTAATATTCTGGATCTACCTGATCCAAACCGCTAACCCTGAACCTCAGAGAGATTGATTGTCATGAGAAAAGTGCCAACTCAACCGAACAGCAGGCAAGCTGGAAATGGCACGCATATGATCCTGCAAATGATTTTGTCTCCAGAATTTGGGGCAGAGTCACTGCTAGGGTAGACTGACAGGTGGAAGTTTCAGCCCATCTCACCTCTGGCGACTCAGTGGCACAACCGGAATTTCCTGGCTATTTAGTTTATATTCCCATTGTTTATTCCACTTGCCAGTTGCACTACCTTACATTGGTCCACAGTGTTGTCCAGCCCAGTTTCCTTAACTCACTGCTCATCCCCATAAAATTTGCCTTTCTAAAATTGAATGCTTCTGTCAGACCAATTTTCTTTTCCATCTTAAACTTAACCTTCAACTCTACCATATGGTGGTCACTGTTGTTAAGGTATCCTCCGACTCTGAGCTTTTCAATCATTTCCTGCTTGCTACTTAATATCAGGTCCAACAGCATCCTTGGTTACATGGGTTCCTTGTAACAATCCAGTATTGTGACCAGTAACCAGGCAGGAAGAAAGGGGGAAGGGGAGGAAATCAGCCTGATTAAGTTTCTGTGGGCACTAAATTGGGCTGTGTAGCGCCCATTGTTTCGGTGCTACATGGCCTCTCCGACATCGAAGATGGCATCTTGGATGCACACGCACCTTTCCAGCGTGAGGTGCGCCAAATGCCATCTTGGTATAAGAGTTAGCGCAGGCGCAGATAACGAATACTGGAATCATGTAAAGTAGGGAGAAAATGGCTTCAATCAGCATGCAACGCTGATTTAAAGTGATAGACACCATTTTGGCAATTAACGCTCAACTCAACGCACAGTCTTAACCCCGACCATCTGAACGTGTCTTAGAATGCCTGGAGGACCCCCCACCAGCGCTATTTAAAGGGACCATGCAGGATTTACAGGTTAGTGGCTGGATTATTGCTTCTGGCTGCCGAGACATTTGTAACTGTTTTTGGAGGTCTCCAAGACTTGAATACTGGGACCCAGGGACATAGCCTAACATTTAGAGCCAGGATGTGCAGGAGTGAAGTTAGGAAATGCTTCTACATGCAAAGGGTGGGAGAAGTTTGGAACGCTCTTCTGCAGACGGCAGTCAATGCTAGCTCACTTGTGAATGTTAAATCTGAGATTGATAGATTTCTGTGAACTATGGGTATTAAGGGATATGGGGCTAAGTCAAGTATATGGAGCTAGGTCACAGGTCCACCATGATCTCATTGAATGGTGGAACAGGCTCGAGGGGCTAAATTCCACTGCCATTTGCTGCCTCCTGATATGCACCACCTTCTCCTGCAAGAAAGCAGGACATGTGTCTGGGTGATGTGCCTGTCATGGTTGAATAGCTGCCAGTGTGTGTGGAACCTTGGTCCATGCACTCTCGCAGCCTGGTACCAACTCAGATCGGCAGATTGGTGAGGTCTGACGTGCAAATTGGAGGATGTGGGATGTAGTAGTGTGCAACTTTTATTCAATGTTTTAACATATCCTCATCAGTGTATTAACATAGGGATGGGACCTGCATCTGTGTTTTACGTGTGCGATGTCTGATCTCCATTCAGACTCCGTGCAGACAGTAGACCGTTATTTTCAGCAATAACATATACCAGCTACCTTTAAGAGATTTCGAAGAAACATCCTCCCTTTAAGAGGATTGAGCTCCCCCTGGTGGTGGAAAGTGCAAATTGCATTGATTCCACATGCAAGGCCTGGAAAGGAACGCTGATTGCAAGTAAGTCCTAGGGTGGGCTGAAACTTGCGTCCTGCCTGAGCAGGGGTCATTGGACGTGGGGTAATAGCACATCACGCTACCTACGGCCAAAAACGGCCCCATCCAATTTTTGCCTTGTGTCTTTTCATCGGGTAAATATTGAAAAGACAATTTGAATCATATGATGATTCAATGGACTGGTAATAACGTAAATCAAAGATGGAAAATGACTTGTCAGCTGAAATAACTCTTTAACTACAAATGTAATTATCAAGGATCATACATATTAATCTGGTCTGAAATATTTAGGTATATAAATATTTCTTTCCATAGAAGCCAAGCAGTGTTAAAAAGAAGCAAAAGCTTTGTTAGAACTGCGGTACATAGAAAAAGTATGACTCAATTTTTCAAGGTTATATATTAATCATCACAGAATAACTTTGAATTCCCAATTGATTTAATGTGAAAAGACAGAATAAAACAAGAGTTATGAATTGCAAAAGAGACATCAGTATTCAGGTTATATTCTAAGAAAAGTAGAAATAAAAAAAATCAAGCAGGCATAGCGATTTTTCAAATGTCAAGTATTTTGAAATAAAAGTATGTCGTTCATTTAGAACTACAGAAAAAGAAATCGACAAAACATTGTGTACTTTTGAGTTTCATGCCATGGTTCAAGCATTATATCTATTCTATTTCATTTGGGACTCCCAGTCGCAGCTCACTGCTTCTAATGATAATCTCACTCTTCTTTTCCTTTGATTGTTATAACTTTTAAGATACAAATAACAATGCTCAAAAAATCAATACAATTTTCTACATTGAGCATTTGACTAAGATATAAATTGGTTCATAATTTTTTTCATAGCAAACACAAATCTCCTAAACTCAGCAGTAACTTAATGATCTTCCTTCCCACCCTATTACTTTCTAACTTTCCAAGCTAAACTTATGTGGTGTAGGCACATACAGGATTTGCTCTGTATGATGTGTGTAACAAAGTCATAAACCCCTTTATAAAGAATAGATTATACGATTTCATTATACAAAATGAACAGAGGAAATCTTCTCCAGTATTGGTTTCTTGTATGTGAGAAAGTGCTGAGGCATTCTGTGACTCAGGCCACTTCTGTCCCTGCTCCTCCAACTACTTAGAGCGGTCACCTGTTTCCTTGTTCTGCAATACAGGTCTCATGAGACATTAATTATTAATTAATCTAACTCTTTCAGATTCCAGCAACATCACCACAGTTGTGTCCTCACTATAGTGGAAAAGAAGTTGCAGACTCTGAAATTCTGTGCCTGACTTCTATCTTCTGACTTCAGACTATCTCGGTTAAGATTGTATTGGTCCCAAATCTTTTCCAAAGAATTAGGATTTTTTTTGTTATATATTTTCCACATTCACAAGATCATTAACATCTGAGTCTTATCAAACATCTGTATTATATTTACATTTTATGAGCATCAGTAGATACATATTCTGGAAAATCAAAAAACAAAATGGGCTTGATTTTTGGACGTCCAAGCCGGTGGGTTCGTCGGGGGGGGGGGCTCCGAAAATCGGGGATTCCTGGGGCGGGTCCGGAGCCCGGCTCCAACCCGCCCACTTCCGGGTTCCCCAGTGACGCGCTTAGACGCGCGCGCAGCCCCCGCATGCGAGACTCCCGCCGACAATTAAAGCCAGCAGGATCCCACTTAAGGCAATTAATTAGATAGTTCAGGTCGTTTGCAGACCTGATTTGTAGGATATTTTAGGAGAGGTGGGATTTTCAACTCAACAGAGCTTGTTTCCCGTACTGGGAGAAACACTCCCAGTTGAAATGGACGTGTTGCAGCCACCAGCCTGTGGCAGCAAAGGTCCATTTGACAGGTGGGGGGGGAGACCCTCATTCATTGCAGGAGGCCACTCTGTCACTTTGGACAAAGTTTGGCCTCCACCACCCTCCTCCTAACAATAAAATTCACAAACTTGGAACCTCAACCCTGGTGTCCAGACACATTTACCTACCTTGCAGACCCCCTCAAAGATACATGTTCCAGATGGGGGCCGCCATAGCTACAGTCATGACCTCCTCAGAGGACGAACAGCATCACCAGCCTCGCCGGCCATGCTGTGCACCTCTGACACGTGGAGCTCCACAACACAGCTCCACAACCACAGAGAGAGATGCGTCGCAGAAGGCACTACCCTTGCCACAGGGTCTACAGACCGAGGCTCAGCTTCCTGGACCTCTCTGCGCAGCAGTGCACACGGAGACTCAGAGTCACTCGACATGTAGTTGTAGACATCTGCAGCCTCCTTCATGCCGAGCTGCTCCCGGTTGGCCCGAGCACCATCTTCTTACCTGTCGCTGTCAAAGTCACCACAGCCCTCAACAACTTCTCCTCCGCATCCTTCCAGGGTGCCACCGGGGACATCGCCGGCGTCTCTCAATCGTCTGCACAAAAGAGCCCTGCAAATACACCTACACCCACTCTGCAGTGACACAATGGGTGGCATCAAGTGTGGGTCTTCATGGTGATCCTCAGGAAAGGGAATTATTGCACAAACCAGACAAGATTTTCAAAGACGTGGCAGTAGTGGTAATAACAATTTTTAATGATTTTTTGCAAAACAAAGGAAAATAAATCAAAAACATGACAATTTGTCTTACACCCTTGTGCATCCCCTTTCTGCTCACAAATCCTTTGCCTTACATTTACGGGAACCCCTACGTGGTGCTACCCCTGTGGCTTCAGCAGAGGTTGTGGCAGGTTGCTCTTGCCCATGCCCTGACCGATTTGATGCTTTGCGCGGACGACCTCTGGGTTTTGGTGCCCGTGAGGGGCCCCTCCAAAGACTGCTCCACCTGCACCTGTGCAGGGGCAGACTCGGCCACCTGGAGAGGGGGCAACATTGTGGGTACTGGTTGAGAGGGGGGCAACGGGTGAGACGGGAAGCGCTTTGAGTGGCGTCCCCACTTGCATGTCCCCTTTCACCATCATCCCTCTCCTGGCTCAGGCCCACATCACTCCTTCCACCCTGCTGGACGACAGTTTGGAGGACTTGTGTGAAGCCTTGGAAGGCTAGTTGTAAGGTATCTGTCAGCCTGTTTAAGGCGGCAGAATGTTGCCCACCCTGAATCAGAACGGCCGTTGTCAGGGCCTGAATGGATTTATTGTTGAGCCGTGCTTGACGCTCGAGGAAGGCTAGCCTTTCCTCCATCGCAGACATTCCCACACCTACCCGAGACACTATCTCAGAGATGCCCTCATGTCCCTGTGACAGTATCTCGGAGATTCCCTATCCCGTACCTGTGCCATCATTCCTCTCATGCAGGAGTTGGACTCCTCCATCCCCCGCGCGATTCTGGAGAGTGCGCGTGGCAACTGTTCCAGTACCTCGGCAATGTGCTGCTGGCCCTCGATGACTCTCCTTTTCATGGCTGGCCCCCAGGGTTCAGCATCTGGGTCCAGCTGAGCAGAGCCTGGAGAAGAGTGCCCCCACTGACGCGGACTCTCCATGACTGCCCCTGCCACCAGCGTCTGCTCGTGCTCACATGTGCGTGGTGACTCACCATGTGCAAGCCCAACTAAGTGAGGACGGGGACCCACCGAGGTGTGTGTATCTACGCTGGTGGATGGCTGGCTCAGATGTGACGATGGACCCTCAGAGGCCAGCAGGTCCTCTGAGGAATCGCCCTCAGCAGTCACGGCGGTCGCAGATGGCCCTGCAATAGAACAGAAAGCAATATTAAGCATGTGGACAGATATTGAGGTGCTGCAGATGCCAAGTGATGCTAAGATCATTCGCTATCATGAGTGCTGAGTGTTCGGTTTCTGTCACCAGCCGTTTGTGCGCTCCTAGTCTCGGCGTCCGCCACGGACAGGCACTCCAGCGTCCGGCTTAGTTCAAGTGCCTGCTGCTTCGCGTCCGTTAGGACCACCTGGTGTGGCGGGCCCCCTCCGGTCCTTGCCCTCTCCCGGGCATTCTGGCATCTATTCTCCTATCAAGGTAAAACACAAAGGCACGATTGAGCGATGGTTGCATGGTGACCCGCTGCATGCATTGGTGTGGGTGGGGGACAGCATGAGGGAGATGCATGGGAGGGTGCGTGTGAGACATAGCCATGAGATTATATAAGGATTGGGTTGCGTGGTAGTGTTCGAATGGGAACTGGGGCGGTGAGTAAGTGCAGGCAAGGTGAGGATGATGGTTGAGTGGATGTGAGGAGTGATGCGAGAGCGTTGTGGTGGCAGTGCAGAAGGAGTTGTGTGGTGGTGGAGGTGATGTGGAAGATGGAGTGTGGGAGAATGCGTAAGTATACTCACTTTGGCTGACCTGGTTAGGTCATTAAATATCTTCCTGCAATGCACCCCGGTTCTGGACACATTGCCGCTGCTGGTGACCTCCTCGGCCACCTCCAGCCAGGCCTTCTTGGTGTCAGAGGCAGGCCACTTCCTCCCATCCAATGGGAAAAAAATTTCCCTCCTCCTCCTCACCCCATCCAGCAGCACCTGGAGTGAAGAGTCAGAGAACCTTGGAGCAGCCTTGCCTCTGGCCTGCTCCATCCTCCTAAATTGGTTCTTTGCTGCAGGAGGAGCATTGGAGGATTGCCCCTTTAAATAGGGCTCGTCCTGTTGACAGCCTGTGATGCGGGTGTGCAGTGCACCCACTGCGCAGGTCTAGAACAGGAAACCCGGAAGCCAAGGTAAGTGCCTTCAATTAGGCTGCGATCGCGTGCGGAGCACCCCGAATTCACCCCGACCCCCCGCTGCCAACCCGCCTCCCTTGTAATATCGAGCCCACTCACTGTCTGTAAAATTAGCTGCCAGAAGTGTTCAAGCACTACCCTCTGATGTGTGACAGTGAGAAAGAAATGAATAGGTACTTTATCACCTGAACCCTTCCAAATCACGCTCCCTCACATGGTTTTTCATCTGTCACCTTTCATTTCAATGTTTCCCTACACTAGCCCTTATTCCATTTCAAGAATCATAGAATCATAGAAAGGTTACAGCACGGAAGGAGGCCATTCGGCCCATCGAGTCCGCGCCGTCTCTATGCAAGAGCAATCCAACTCGTCCCATTCCCCCACCCTTGCCCCGTAGCCCTGCAATTTTTTCCTTTCAAGTACTTATCCAGTTCTCTTTTGAAGGCCATGATTGAATCTGCCTCCACCACCCCCTCGGGCAGTGCATTCCAGATCCTAACCACTCGCTGTGTAAAAAAGTTTATCCTCATATCACCTTTGGTTCTTTTGTCAATCACCTTAAATCTATGTCCTCTGGTCCTTGGCCCTTCTGCCAATGGGAACAGTTTCTCTCTATCTACTCTCAAGCCCCTTCATGATTTTGAATACCTCTATCAAATCTCCTCGCAACTGTCTCTGTTCCAAGGAGAACAACCCCAGCTTCTCCAGTCTATCCACGTAACTGAAGTCTCTCATACCCTGGAATCATTCTAGTAAAATCTTTTCTGCACCCTCTCCAAGGCCTTCACATCCTTCCTAAAGTGCGGTGCCCAGAATTGGACACAATACTCCAATTGTGGCCGAACCAGTGTTTTATAAAGGTTCATCATGACTTCCATACTTTTGTGCCCCATGCCTCTATTTATAAAGTCCAGGATCCCGTATGCTTTTTTAACCACTTTCTCAACCTGCCCTGCCACCTTCAACAATTTGTGCAGATCTCTCTGTTCCTGTACTACTTTTAGAGTTGTGCCCTCTAGTTTATATTGCCTCTCCTCATTCTTCCTACCGAAATGTATCACTTCGCATTTTTCTGCGTTAAATTTCATCTGCCACGTGTCCACCCATGCCACCAGCCTGTCTATATCCTCTTGAAGAGGATAAAGAGAGGTGATAGATTACATAAATGGAAAGGAAGAATAGAAGAATGTATGACAGCAATGAAACTGTTACAGTTACTCTAAAACTGAGGCACAGTTTTAGAGTAACGGGTGTGCCAGCTAAAATCCTCAAAGACGCAGCCCATTTCCAAACAGGCCAGTTTCTATACAGCAACTGATCACTTCATGATTGATTGTCATAGGAAACCAACCTTTTAAATTGCTGTGGGTTGAATTTTCATCAGAATCACTCATTATTCTTTCTATTCAGTCCCCCAAGGATTCAAAGTCATTGCTAAAGGCCTCCTCATGCAGGATAATGCTCTCAATAACCATGAATGAAGGACAACAGGTGGAGCATCAGCTGACTTCTGTATGCTAACACTGCATGAAGAAGAGGCTATGAAAAACCTGAGCACCAATTCATCTCTGGAAGCAGAGGACGGTGAAGTTGGAACACAGCTGCAGTGGGGTCTGTTCTGAGCGGATAGATGTGTTGTACTTTGCGTGTATCCTATACCTTGCTATCATTGTGTGAAAACCCTAGGACAAGGGGTGAAGGGAATAGAGGCAATAATCATCAGGTGATGCTTTTTATTCACACAGAAGCTCAAGCAGTGCAAGAAGGCCCAGAGGTAAATGTTGGGCGACATGGACATGTTGGGCCGAAGGGCCTGTTTCCATGTTGTAAACTTCTATACCTGGAACCTCAGCAGTAGAGGCCAACCCAAGATATTCCCCAAACCATTTTGCCCTCTTCGCACGAGCACTCACCACCAGAATGAAATAGTTTAGATGAAGAGTCATCACTGGACAAGTCACAGAACACAAGGATGTCAGTGGGTGAGGGAGTGGAAGAGGATCCTGGTGGATGTAAAAGATCCCATAGCACTATTCAAAGGAGAGTTCCCACCGGTGTCTTGGCCAATATTTTTCCCTCAACCAATATCCTTAAAACAGATTATTTGGCCATTTTCACATTGCAGTTTGTGGGACGTTGCACTGTGCAAATTGGCTGTCTTTGTTTCCCTACCTTACAACAGTGACTACTTCAAAAGTCCTTCATTAGCTATGAAGCGTTTAGGGACGTCCTGAGTGGAGACCGAAGAACAGTCCACCTCTGGCTCAGGACCATGTTGCCAATGTTGTTAGGGCTTCTGTAATGAAGAGAAGAATGCTTTCAGAGCATGATACACTTATGGAGGTTTAGTGTTCCAACTCACAAGATGAGCGGCACGTGCCTGAGATTGTAGCCAAGACCAACTCCAATCTTTGTGCCACCATCACATTGATTCTCATCGATGCAGTACATCCTGGAGCTAGTGGCAGCTGAAGAAACATCTGCATCCATCCCCATTACAAGGAGGCCTTTAGCAATGGCTTGGAATCCTTGGGGGACCGAATAGAAAGAATACACAGCAATTTAAAAGGTTGGTTTCCTATGACAATCAATCATGAAGTGATCAGTTGCTGTATAGAAACTGGCCTGTTTGGAAATGGGCTGCGTCTTTGAGGATTTTAGCTGGCACACCCGTTACTCTAAAACTGTGCACTGGCTCTGCAGTCAGTTTCCTTCCACCCTCAGCAGGTGCCCAAGTTGCACTGCAAACAGCATGGGCATCCGCCCAATTTATGCAAATTCCCTGACCCCAGAAAGTGGCATGTGGAGTTCAATAGAAAAGAAAACTGTGGAGGTTGGGGGGGGCGGGGAGGTTAAACCAGGCTGTTGATTTGCTGTCCCCATTTTGCACTACTGCACAGAATGAACTTCACCCTCAAAGGGTCCAGTAGTGTCGAACTTTAAGGCTACAGATACCTTGGCAGCCAAACACAGAGCTGTCCCTGTTATGGAACTTGACTGAACGTCTGGCTTGACAGAGTGGCATATTTCCATGACTGCCTCCCAAGTGAAGTGTAGGAGGTGAATGCAGATCGCCTCAGACATGTCTAGGTAAGTGTACCTTGCTCTCGAGATACGGATGGTTGCGTAAGGATGGGTGCGACAAAGCCACCACAGGTGTAGACCTACCCCCCCTCTCATGGCTCCTCAGTGTTAATTATATTCAGGTGGTGTGTATCAATTGGAGCTCTCTTGTATCCATATATAAGAGAGTTTATCTAGGGTGTGGTGTGGGTGTAATGTGGAGCTTTGTGACTAAAGGCTTGGAAGCAACTGAAAACCATGCTCTAGTATTCTGTCCTTCACCACTGGGCTATCCAGCTTATAACATTCAGAACCTCTTGCAAAATCAATGAATAGGTGTACCGAGCAGGATTCAGAATTGTGGTCACGGCAACTTAAATTGCAGCTGCCAACAAACCACATGAAAAATAGAGCACCTCAAATAAATTCAAAACTGGGCCACAAGTGAAAATGCAGTGAAAATAGGGCAAATAAAGAACATAACAACATAAGAACATAAGAAATTGGAGCAGGAGTAGGCCAATCGGCCCCTCGAGCCTGCTCCGCCATTCAATAAGATCATGGCTGATCTGATCCCAACCACAAATCTAAAGAACACAAGAAGTCGGAGCAGGACCCGGCCACATAGCCCCTGGGCCCTCTCCGCCACCCACAGGGCATTGACCGATCCGAACTCAGCTTCATGTCCAATTTCCTGCCCGCTCCCCATAACCCCTAATTCCCTTTACTTCTAGGAAACTGTCTATTTCTGTTTTAAATTTATCTAATGATGTAGCTTCCACAGCTTCCTGGGGCAGCAAATTCCACAGACCTACCACCCTCTGAGTGAAGAAGTTTCTCCTCATCTCAGTTTTGAAAGAGCAGCCCCTTATTCTAAGATTATGCCCCCTAGTTCTAGTTTCACCCATCTTTGGGAACATCCTTACTGCATCCACCCGATCAAGACCCTTCACAATCTTATATGTTTCAATAAGATCGCCTCTCATTCTTCTGAACTCCAATGAGTAGAGTCCCAATCTACTCAACCTCTCCTCATATGTCCGCCCCCTCATCCCCGGGATTAACCGAGTGAACCTTCTTTGTACTGCCTCGAGAGCAAGTATGTCTTTTCTTAAGTATGGAGACCAAAACTGTATGCAGTATTCCAGGTGCGGTCTCACCAATACCTTATATAACTGCAGCAATACCTCCTTGTTTTTATATTCTATCCCCCTAGCAATAAACGCCAACATTCCGTTGGCTTTCTTGATCACCTGCTGCACCTGCATACCAACTTTTTGATTTTCTTGCACTAGGACCCCCAGATCCCTTTGTACTGCAGTACTTTCCAGTCTCTCGCCATTAAGAAAATAACTTGCTCTCTGATTTTTCCTGCCAAAGTGCATAACCTCACATTTTCCAATATTATATTGCATCTGCCAAATCTCCGCCCACTCACCCAGCCTGTCTATATCCCCTTGCAGGTTTTTTATGTCCTCCTCACTCTCTACTTTCCCTCCCATCTTTGTATCATCTGCAAATTTTGATATGTTGCACTCGGTCCCCTCCTCCAAATCGTTAATATAGATTGTAAAGAGTTGGGGACCCAGCACCGACCCCTGTGGAACACCACTGGTTACTGGTTGCCAGTCCGAAAATGAACCATTTATCCCAACTCTCTGCTTCCTGTTCGATAACCAATCCTCCACCCATGCCAGAATATTACCCCCAATCCCGTGATTTTTTATCTTAAGTAATAATCTTTTATGTGGCACCTTGTCGAATGCCTTCTGGAAGTCTAAATACACTATGTCCACTGGTTCCCCTTTATCCACCCTATACGTTATATCCTCGAAGAACTCAAGCAAATTTGTCAGACATGACTTCCCCTTCATAAAGCCATGCTGACTTTGTCCTATTAAATTATGCTTATCTAAATGTTCCGTTACTGTCTCCTTAATAATAGACTCCAAAATTTTACCCACCACAGATGTTAAGCTAACTGGCCTATAATTTCCAGCCTTCTGCCTACTACCCTTTTTAAATAACGGTGTTACATTAGCAGTTTTCCAATCTGCCGGGACCTCTCCTGAGTCCAGGGAATTTTGGAAAACTATCACCAAAGCATCCACAATCCCTACTGCCACTTCCCTCAAGACCCTAGGATGGAAGCCATCAGGTCCAGGGGATTTATCCGCCTTGAGTCCCATTATTTTACTGAGTACCATCTCCTGAGTGATTTTAATCGTATTTAGCTCCTCCCCCCCGAGAGTCCCCTGTTTGTCCAGTGTTGGGATATTCTTAGTGTCCTCTACTGTAAAGACTGAAACAAAATATTTGTTCAGCATTTTTGCCATCTCCATGTTTCCCACCATTAATTTCCCGGTCTCATCCTCTAAGGGACCTATGTTTGCCTTAGCCACCCTTTTTCTTTTTATATAACTATAGAAACTCTTGCTATCTGTTTTTATATTTTTTGCTAATTTCTTTTCATAATCTAACTTCCCTTTCTTAATCAATCCTTTAGTTACTTTTTGCTGTCTTTTGAAGAATTCCCAATCTTCTATCCTCCCACTAAGTTTGGCTACCTTATATGTCCTTGTTTTTAGTCGGATACTATCCTTGATTTCTTTACTTAGCCACGGATGGCTGTCATTTCTTTTACACCCTTTTTTCCTCAGTGGAATATATTTATTTTGAAAGTTGTAAAATAACTCCCTAAATGAACACCACTGCTCATGTACCGTCTTACCCTTTAATCTATTTTCCCAGTCCACTTTAATCAATTCCGCTCTCATACCATCATAGTCTCCTTTATTCAAGCTCAGTACGCTTGTTTGAGAATCAACCTTCTCACCCTCTAATTGGATATGGAATTCAACCATGTTGTGGTCGCTCGTTCCAAGGGGATCCTTAACTAGGACATTATTAATTAATCCTGACTCATTACACAGGACCAGGTCCAAGGTTGCCTGCCCCCTTGTAGGATCAGTTACATACTGCTCAAGAAATCCATCCCTGATGCACTCAATGAACTCGTCCTCAAGGCTGCTCTGCCCAATTTGATTTGTCCAGTTAATATGATAATTAAAATCCCCCATAATTATGGCTGTTCCCTTATTACATGCCCCGACTATCTCCTGATTAATACTTCTTCCAGCAGAGTTGCAACTATTAGGAGGCCTATATACTACGCCCACTAATGTTTTTTTTCCCTTATTATTCCTTATCTCCACCCAAACTGTTTCATTATCTTGATGCTTTGTCCCAATATCATTTCTCTGTATTACAGTGATTCCTTCCTTTATTAACATAGCCACCCCACCTCCCCTTCCTTCCTGCCTGTCCTTCCTGATTGTTAAATACCCTGGCATATTTAATTCCCAGTCGTTGTCACCCTGCAGCCATGTTTCTGTAATGGCCACAAGATCATACCCATACGTAGTTATTTGTGCCGTTAACTCGTCCATTTTATTACGAATGCTACGTGCATTCAGATAAAGAACTTTCAAATCTGTTTTGTGACGCTTAGTTCCTGCTTTTTCCTTTTTTAACACTTTACCTATTACTCCATACCTTCTGTCCCTTCCTGTTACGCTTTCCTCTCTCTCCCTGCTCAGGTTCCCAACCCCCTGCCACTTTAGTTTAAACCCTCCCCAACAGCACTAGCAAACACTCCTCCTAGGACAGCGGTCCCGGCCCTGCCCAGGTGCAGACCATCCGGTTTGTACTGGTCCCACCTCCCCCAGAACCGTTTCCAGTGTCCCAGGAATTTGAATCCCTCCCCCTTGCACCATTCCTCTAGCCACGTATTCATTTGAAATATCCTCCTATTTCTACTCTGACTAGCACGTGGCACTGGCAGCAATCCTGAGATTACTACCTTTGAGGTCCTATTTTTTAATTTACCTCCTAACTCCCTATATTCTGCTTTTAGGACCTCATCCCCTTTTTTACCTATATCGTTGGTGCCTATGTGCACCACGACAGCTGGCTGTTCGCCCTCCCCCTCCAAAATGTTCTGTAGCCGCTCCGAGACATCCTTGATCCTTGCACCAGGGAGGCAACACACCATCCTGGAGTCTCGGTTGCGGCCGCAGAAACGCCTGTCTATTCCCCTTACAATTGAGTCCCCTATCACTATATCTCTGCCACTCTTTTTCCTCCCAGCCTGTGCAGCAGAGCTACCCGTGGTGCCAGGAAGTTGGCTGCTGCTGCCTTCCCCTGATAAGTCATCCCCCCCAACAGCATCCAAAGTGGCATATCTGTTTGAGAGGGGGATGGCCACAGGGGACCCCTGCACTACCTGCCTGCATCTCTTACTCTTCCTGGTGGTCACCCATTCACTTCCTGCCTGTATACCCTTTACCTGCGGTGTGACCAACTCGCTAAACGTGCTATCCACGAGTTTCTCTGCATCGCGGATGCTCCACAGTGAGTCCACCCGCAGCTCCAGCTCCGAGATACGATCGGTCAGTAGCTGCAGGTGGACACACTTCCCGCACACATGGTCGGCAGGGACACTGGTAGTGTCCATGACTTCCCACATCTTGCAGGAGGAGCATATCACGGGTGCGAGGTCTGCTGCCATGACTTGCCTTAGCTTAGTTACCCCTTTTAAATTACGTTGAAATTAGAAAATGTTAACTATACTAGGGACCTAGGTTCACTAAAAAAAAACACTATCTGCTATAAAACCTGCAGATCTTCCCTTTCTTATTACTTTACTTACAGTAAAATGGTAGAAATACTCACCTGAACCTACTCACCAATCAGCTGCCTCCCCTGTGCCGCGTCACTTTCTGACTGGTGACGTCACCCCGAACTCTGCCGCTGGTCTCAGAGTCTCGCTCTCAGAGTAAGCTCTGGTCTCGCTCTCTCCGCGCTGTTTATATCCCCGCTCTGGTCTCGCTCTCTCCGCGCTGTTTATATCCCCGCTCTGGTCTCGCTCTCTCCCGCCGCTCACCGACTGGACTCTCGCTCTCTCCGCGCTGTTTATATCCCCGCTCTGGTCTCGCTCTTTACCGCCGCTCACCGACTGGACTCTCGCTCTCTCCGCGCTGTTTATATCCCCGCTCTGGTCTCGCTCTCTCCCGCCGCTCACCGACTGGACTCTCGCTCTCTCCGCGCTGTTTATATCTCCGCTCTGGTCTCGCTCTTTACCGCCGCTCACCGACTGGACTCTCGCTCTCTCCGCGCTGTTTTTATCCCCGCTCTGGTCTCGCTCTCTCCCGCCGCTCACCGACTCAAGTGAATGAATAACTAATACCACAGCAAAACAAAGTTCTATAGCTAATAATGGAGCTCCCTTTTGTCAGAATTGGTGTCTTCAATGGAATGCCCATTTTAAATGGCGCTCACTGACTTCAGTGCATTCCCATCGCTGAACATGGGATGTGGGGCCACCAGTTAATTAAGGAGGACATTGACCAATAAAATGCAGTTGGTCCCTGAGTGAAAACACAGCTTGGCCACCGAACGGCATTCTCTGCATTGGATGAAAAACAGGCCTAAGGCCTGCTTGCCCGGTTTGCTATCTCCTGCTTGCCTAATTTATGCTGGTGCTACTGGTGCATTTAACTACATAATTGGCCTTAATAGTTCTTACTATTTAGAAATGCTACAGGACTGCTGACGGATGTGCAAATGGCTACATGTTAAATGATGACTTGTACCTTGTGGAAGCCACCAATTTGGAAAAAAAATCTATAGCTAGCTGTGCTGCTGTTGCTACTAAGATGCATGTAGGTGGTGAATGACAAAACAAGGCTTCAGTCAGCTCCTTAATGCAACAGTGATGTGGAGATGCCGGTGATGGACTGGGGTGGACAAATGTAAGGAGTCTTACAACACCAGGTTATAGTCCAACAGCTTTATTTGGAATCACAAGCTTTCGGAGCTTTCCTCCTTCGTCAGGTGAGTGAAGGATTCCGTAAATGCACAGCATATATAGTCAGAGAACAATGCCTGATGATTACAGATAATCTTTCCACCTCAGCACCTCACTCTACCGCAAGCCCACAGACAACCTCACGATGCTCCACTTTTCCAGCTTCCACCCTAACCACGTCAAAGAGGTCATCCCCTATGGACAGGCCCTGCGAATACACAGGATCTGCTCAGATGAGGAGGAACGCGATGGACACCTATAGACGCTGAAAGACGCCCTCGTAAGAACTGGATATGACGCTCGACTCGTCAATCGACAGTTCCGACGGGCCACAGCAAAAAATCGCATAGACCTCCTCAGGAGACTAACACGGGACACAACCAACAGAGTACCCTTCGTCGTCCAGTACTTCCCCGGAGCGGAGAAACTACGCCATGTTCTTCGCAGCCTTCAACTTGTCATCAATGACGACGAACACCTCGCTAAGGCCATCTCCACGCCTCCACTACTCGCCTTCAAACAGCCACCTAACCTCAAACAGACCATCGTCCGCAGCAAATTACCCAGCTTTCAGGAGAACAGCGTCCACGACACCACACAACCCTGCCACGGCAACCTCTGCAAGACATGCCAGATCATCGACACAGATACCACCATCACACGAGAGGACACCACCCACCAGGTACATGGTTCATACTCCTGTGACTCGGCCAACGTTGTCTACCTCATACGTTGCAGGAAAGGATGCCCCGGAGCATGGTACATTGGCGAGACCATGCAGACACTGCGACAACGGATGAACAGACACCGCGCAACAATCGCCAGACAGGAGGGTTCCCTCCCAGTCGGGGAACACTTCAACAGTCAAGGACATTCAGCCTCCGATCTTTGGGTAAGCGTTCTCCAAGGCGGCCTCTGAGACATACGACAACGCAAAATCGTCAAGCAGAAATTGATAGCCAAGTTCCGCACCCATGAGGACGGCCTCAACCGGGATCTTGGATTCATGTCACGCTACATGTAACCCCACCAGCAAAAAAAAAGTTATCTGTTTTGAATACAACTGGTCATTCTCTCTCTTTCTCTGCCTTTCGGTTCTCCCTCTCTCTCTGTCTTTGTGTTATGACCGCTTGTGTATTCAGTAGTCTGGGATGTAATGTTTCTCTGTCTGAACACCATCCACTCCTTTGGTTGCTTTGATTATATCTATGCTGAGGTGTGATAACGGGCAGTTGGAAAGATTATCTGTAATCACCAGGCATTGTTCTCTGACTATATATGCTGTACATTTACGGAATCCTACACTCACCTGACGAAGGAGGAAAGCTCCGAAAGCTTGTGATTCCAAATAAAGCTGTTGGACTATAACCTGGTGTTGTAAGACTCCTTAGATTAATGCAACAGGGCATGGAAAAGTATCTGATTCCTCTAGTATCCCCTGTGGGTGCCTGAAAGAGGAATGGTGATCTTCACAATCATGGTAGTGCAGATGGTTGACTGTCCCCCAGCCACATTCCTCCTGCTGAGCCTTAGCATTCCTGCTCCTCATCGTGTATTACTCCTCCATCATGCCCAGGTAGTTGACTCTGTTTTTGGAAGATCCACTGCCTGAGGCAGTTTGTTTTATGAGTTGTGTACCTCTGATGTCTTTTATACCCAGAAAAGGTACGGTAATCTTGCTCTGCAGTAGAAAACTCCTTTGAGCTAACTAATGCCAAGTGTGACCAGGAATTGAAAACTCACTTCATCTTTGCAGTCCCCCTGCTTACTCCTGTATGAGTGTCTCACGATAGCCCACTAAGAAGAGCTTAATAAACAAAAAGCTGTACTTTTGGAATTAGAATTTTTAAAAGACAATTAGCTCGTAAAGCTACTTTTTCTGGAAGCCATTTTGAATAGGAACAAAGCTGAGGGAGCGCCAACCACAGACCAATAATTGCTTAGTGCTTTCCACTCATGTTGCACCACTGTTTGAACATTTCAGCTTAAACTTATCAGTATGATCATTTATCCCGTTCCCAAACACATATTGATCCAACAGGGCTGGAACCAATATCCTCGTGAGGAGGTTAGCTCGTGCTGTTGGGGAGGGTTTAAACTAATTTAGCAAGGGAGGGGAACCAGGACATAGCAACAGAGAGGAGAGACAAGGTGCATAGATATCGAGGAGGGGCAAACAGCAACAGAATAAAAAATAGTGTTCAGGAATCAGATGGAGGAAAAAAGCAAAGCCGATTAGCATGGTGTTGGAATGCATGTGTGTTAATGCGAGGAGTGTTACAAATAAGGTCGATGAGCTGCAGGCACAAGTTGCCACATGAGGTTATGATATAATGGCTACAACAGAGATCTAGCTTAAACATGGGCAGGAATGGGAACTAAACATTCCTGGCTATAAAGTATTCAGGAGGGATAGGGAAGGAAAAAAGAAAGGGGGAGGGGGTGGCAGTATTGATTAAGGATAATGTTACAGTTCTACAGAGGGACGATATACTAGAGGCTTCAAAGACTGAATCTATTTTGTTAGAGTTCAGGAACAGAAAAGGAGCTGTTACATTGCTGGGTCTTTACTATTGACCCCAAATGATGAGAAGGAGAGAGAGGAGCAAATATGTAGGCAAAGTTCAGAGAAATGTAAAAATAATAGAGCAGTAATAGTAGGAGACTTCAATTAGCCTAATATAGCCTGAGAAAAAAAACAGTGTAAAGGGCAAGGAGGGTAAAGAATTCCTAAAATGTGTACAGGAGAACCTTCTTAATCAGTATGTTTCTAGCTCAACAAAAAAGGAAGCAGTGTTGGATCCAGTTCTGGGGAATGAAGTAGGGCCAGTGGAGTGTGTTTCAGTGGGCGAGCATCTAGGTAATAGTGATCATAATATAATTAGGTTCGAAGTAATTATGGTAAGGGACTAAGAAAAATCAAAGGTGAAAATACCCAACTGGAAGAGAGCCAATTTCAGTGATTTGAGAAGGGATCCAGCACAGGTGGATTGGAAACAAAGATTGACCAGGAAAATAGTAAAAGAGCAATGGCAGGCCTTCAAAGTGAAGACAGTTTGGGTACAAACCAAACATATTCCCATACGGAGGAAAGATGGACCATCCAAAACCAGAGCTCCCTGGATGACAAAGGAAATAGAGGTTAAAATAAAACAGAAGAAGAAGGTTTATGACAAATGTCGGGTACAGAATACGATAGGAAACCAGGCAGAATACAGAGATTTCAGGGGGAAATTGAAAAAAGATATAAGAAAGGCAAAGAGAGTACATGAGAAAAGATTAGCAGGTAACATACAAAAAAAAGGACAGTTAAAGAAATGGTGGGGCTGATTAGTGACAAAAAAGGAAATCTTCTTATGGAGGCAGAAGGCATGACTGAAGTACTGGATGAGTACTTTGCATCTGTCTTCACAAAAGAAGAGGATGAAGTTAATGTTGCAGTAAAGGAGGGGGGAGTAGAGATATTGGATAGGATAAAAATAGAGAGAAAGGAGGTGCTAAATAGGTTGGCATCACTCAAAGTTAACAAGTCACCCGGTCCAGATGTGATGCATCTTAGGTTGCTGAGGGAAGCAGGGGTGGAGTTAACAGAAGCTCTAAACACAATCTTTCAATCCTCCTTGGATATGGGAGTGGTACCAGGGGACTGGAGTCTAACCACCTCCCCTTGACATTCAACGGCATTACCATCGCTGAATCCCCCACCATCAACATCCTGGGGGTCACCATTGACCAGAAACTTAACTGGACCAGCCATATAAATACTGTGGCTACAAGAGCAGGTCAGAGGCTGGGTATTCTGCAGCAAGTGGCTCACCTCCTGACTCCCCAAAGTCTTTCCACCATCTACAAGGCACAAGTCAGGAGTGTGATGGAATACTCTCCACTTGCCTGGATGAGTGCAGCTCCAACAACACTCAAGAAGCTCGACACCATCCAGGACAAAGCAGCTCGCTTGATTGGCACCTCATCCACCACCCTCAACATTCACTCCCTTCACCACCGGCTGCAGTGTGTACCATCTACAGGATGCACTGCAGCAACTCGCCAAGGCTTCTTCGACAGCACCTCCCAAACCCGCGACCTCTACCACCTAGAAGGACAAGGGCAGCAGG
Source organism: Heptranchias perlo (assembly GCF_035084215.1). Lineage (NCBI taxonomy): Eukaryota > Metazoa > Chordata > Chondrichthyes > Hexanchiformes > Hexanchidae > Heptranchias > Heptranchias perlo. The sequence goes on along the minus strand of NC_090334.1, from coordinate 30,719,084 downwards.
TACATGGGAACAACACCACCTGCACGTTCTCCTCCAAGTCACACACCATCCAGACTTGGAAATATATCGCCGTTCCTTCATCGTCGCTGGGTCAAAATCCTGCTACTCCCTTCCTACCAGCACTGTGGGAGAACCTTCACCAGACGGACTGCAGCGGTTCAAGAAGGCGGCTCACCACCACCTTCTCGAGGGCAATTAGGGATGGGCAATAAATGCTGGCCTCACCAGCGACGCCCACATCCCATGAATGAATAAGAAAAAATGTTATACACCTGTTCAAAATAGGGGAGAGGATTAAACCTGATAACTACAGGCCAATCAGTCTAACGTCAGTGGTGGGAAAACTACTGGAGACCATTGTCAAGGACAAAATTAATTCTCACTTGGCGAAGCATGGATTAATAAGGGACAGCCAGCACAGATTTGTTAAAGGCAAATTGTGTCTGACTAACCTGATTGAGTTCTTTGATGAAGTAACAGAGAGGGTTGATAAAGGTAGTGCAGTCGATGTTATATATATGGACTTCAAAAGGCATCTGATAAAGTTCCACATAACAGACTTATTCGGAAAGAATTAGAATTATTAGAAGAACATGGGATTAAAGGGATGGTGGTAACTTGGGTACGTAATTGGCTAAGGGATAGGATACAGATATTAGTGGTGAATGGATGTTTTTCTGACTAGAGAGAAGAATGCAGTGGGGTCCCCCAGGGATCGGTAATAGGACAATTGCTTTTCTTGTTATATATAAATCATCTGGATTTGGGTGTAGAGAGTACAATTTTGAAGTTTGCGGATGATAGAAAACTTGGCAACATAGTAAATAGTGAGGAGGATAGTAGCAGACTTCAGGAGGACATAGACAGACTGGTGAAATGGGCAAATACAATTTAATGAAGATAAGTGTGAAGTGATGCATTTCAGGAGGAACAACATGGAGAGGCAGTATAATCTAAATGGTACTATTTTGAGGGGGTGTGAGAGCAGAGGGACCTGGAGGTGCATATTCACAAGTCTTTGAAGGTGGCAGGGCAAGTTGATAAGGTGGTTAAGAAAGCGTGTGGGATATACGGCTTTGTAAATAAGGGCACTGAATACAAAAACAAGGTAGTCGTACTAAATCTTTACAAATCACTGGGTAGGCCTCAGCTGTGTACAATTCTGGGCACCACATATTAGGAAGGATGTCAAGGCCTTGGAGAGGGTACAGAGGAGGTTTATCAGGATGATATCAGGGATGAGGGATTTCAGTTATGTGGAGTGATTGGAGAAGCTGGGATTATTTTCCTGAGAGCAGAGAAGGTTAAGAGGAAATGTAATAGAGGTATTCAAAATAATGAAGGGTTTTGATAGAGCAAGTAGGGAGAAACTGTTTCCTCTGGCAAGTGGGTCGGTAACTAGAAGTCACAGATTTAAAATAATTGGCAAAAGAACTAGAGAGGAAATTAGGAGAATTTTTTTCACACAGAGGGTTGTTAAGATCTGGAACGCACTACCTGAAAGGGTGGTGGAATCAGATTCCATGGGAACTTTCAAAAGGCAATGCGACATGTACTTGAAGAGAACTAATTTGCAGGATTATGGGGAAAAAGCTGGGGTGTGGGACTAAATTAGACAGCTCTTTCAAACAGCCGGCACAGGCATGACGGGCCGAATGGCCTCCTTCTGTGCTCTAAGGTTCTGTGATTCTATGAGTCTAATTGTTTATGCTGGGAGTCAGTCCCCCATATCCACTATTCTGTGAGGAAAATAAGTTCTTCTAATCTGTTGACTCATCTGTGACATGTTAATTTTGAACCTATGCCATCTAGTGAAACTCCTATCAGAAATAAACCTATCCAATGTAGAGAATAGGTGTTGCCAATTTAGCCTGTTGAATACTCTTTTAGCGCTGAATGAGGCCATCAGGACTCACATGAAGCAACAACCCCAAACGAAACGTACGCATGTTATCTTCTTTTAACAAGTGGTAACAATGAAAGCAGCTCCAAACTTTTGGACAAAAGTCTTGGGTAAATTTCAGTCAGCATTGATTGAAGAGATAGGCCTACTGTTTGATACATCATGGACTTTGGGAATTACAGAAATAATAGCCCTAAATCTCCTAAAGTGATGATTTATGCTAATGAATTAATTGATCACCAAACTTGTCTGCATGATTCAAAGACCTAAGAACAACTGCAAGATCATTAAAGTATGACTTCAAGCATTCTCTGAAAAAGACAAAATGCCTCAAAAAATGAGTGGTCAAAAATAATGAGGAAGTATTAAATTCTGAGTCACGTTCAAATAAGAACGTCATTAAAACATTGGGAATTTGTGTGAATATCCACACTTATACAAATCCCACCCTCATAGATTGATGTGAATGAATTGCAACTCAGACCTGCTCTCAGATAATACAGTGAAGCCTGTCTTTGATAATCACCACTGGGACTAAATTAAAATGTTCTTTATAGACAGAAGAATGTCTTATAGTTCAAGTTTAAATTGTGATTTGCAGACATGCTACAGCTTCAGGCTTATTTCCTGAAAAGCTACTCTGACCTGGCCAGCTTGGTTAGAGGCTGAGGTCATTGAATTTGACAGTTTTCACTGGGGAAGCTGCCCAGGCTCTGGCCTGAGTTGCTAGATAGAGAACTCAACAATGGTCAAGTTCTCCATCTCTCAACAAATGTCAGGAGCACTTTTAGCAGATGAGCAGTCCCATTGATTGATCATGGCATAGAATTAATGGAAACTGTGGAGAAACCTACAATCCATTCTGTCCCTGCTAAAGGAGAAAACACAGTGATTGTATCATGCAACCTCTGAGTCAGGTAATCAGGGACACAGTCAAGAAAAAACAGGGACAATGACCAAAATTGAGACTATCCAAAATAATTAGTCTGAAAGTTTGCAGTGCCAAGCCCAGGTATATTGGGGACCAGGTATACCGGGAGCCCAGGTATACTGGAGCCCGGGTATACTGGAGCCAAGGTTTACTGGAGACCAGGTTTACTCGAGCCCAGGTATACTGGAGACAGATATACTGGAGACCAGGTATGCTAGAGCCCAAGTATACTGGAGCCCAGGTTTATTGGAGCCCAGGTATAGAGACCAGGTTTACTGGAGCCCAGGTTTACTGGAGCCCAGGTATACTGGAGACCAGTTATACTGGAGCCCAGGTTTACTGGAGCCAAGGTATACTGAAGCACAGGAATACTAGAGCCCAGGTTTACTGAAGCCCAGGTATACAGGAGCGCAGGTATACTGGAGCCGAGGTAAACTTCAATCCAAGTTTACTGGAGCCCAGGTATGCTGGAGGCCAGGTATACTGGAGAACAGGTGTGCTGGAGACCAAGTATACTGGAGCCCAGGTATACTGAAGCCCAGGTATGCTGGAGCCTAGGTATGCAGGAAGGCCTGGTATACTGGAGACCAGGTATACTGGAGCCCAAATATGCTGGAGACCAGGTATACCAGAGACCAGGCTTACTGGAACGCAGGTATACTGGAGCGTAGGTATACTGGAGACCAGGTATACTGGAGCCCAAATATGCTGGAGACTAGGTATACCAAAGACCAGGTTTACTGCAGACTAGGTTTGCTGGAGACCAGGTTTACTGGAGCTCATGTATACTAAAGACAAAGTATACTGGGGCCCAGGTATACTGGAGCCCAGGTATGCTGGAGGCCTGGTACACTGGAGACCAGGTTTACTGGAGACCAGGTTTACTGGAGCCCAGGTATATTGGAGACAGGTATACTGGAGACCAGATTTACTAGAGCCCAGGTAGACTGGAGCCCAGGTATACTGGAGCCCAGGTATGTTGGAGCCCAGGTGTGCTGGAGACTCCAGGATGGTATGTTGCCTCCCTGGTGCAAGGGTCAAGGATGTCTCGGAGCGGCTGCAGGACATTCTGGAGGGGGAGGGTGAACAGCCAGTTGTCGTGGTGCATATAGGCACCAACGATATAGGTAAAAAACAGGATGAGGTCCTACAAGCTGAATTTAGGGAGTTAGGAGTTAAACTAAAGAGTAGGACCTCAAGGGTAGTAATCTCAGGATTGCTACCAGTGCCACGGGCTAGTCAGAGTAGGAATGACAGGATAGCTAGGATGAATACGTGGCTTGAGAGATGGTGCAAGAGGGAGGGATTCAAATTCCTGGGACATTGGAACCGGTTCTGGGGGAGGTGGGACCGGTACAAATTGGACGGTCTGCATCTGGGCAGGACTGGAATCAATGTCCTAGGGGGAGTGTTTTCTAGTGCTGTTGGGGAGGGTTTAAACTGATATGGCAGGGGGATGGGAACCGATGCAGGAAGTCAGTGGGAAATAAAGTGGTGACAGAAACAAAAGGCAGTAAGGGAGAGTGTACAGAACATGACCGGACAGATGGTCTGAGAAAGCAGGGCAAAGACCAAGGGAAGTCTAGATTAAACTGCATTTATTTCAATGCAAGAAGTCTGATGGGCAAGGCAGATGAACTCAGGGCATGGATGGGTACATGGGACTGGGATGTTATAGCTATTACTGAAACATGGCTAAGGGAGGGGCAGGACTGGCAGCTCAATGTTCCAGGGTACAGATGCTATAGGAAAGATAGAGCAGGAGGTAAGAGAGGAGGGGGAGTTGCGTTCTTGATTAGGGAGAACATCACGGCAGTAGTGAGAGGGGATATATCCGAGGGTTCGCCCACTGAGTCTATATGGGTAGAACTGAAAAATAAGAAGGGAGAGATCACTTTGATAGGATTGTACTACAGACCCCCAAATAGTCAATGGGAAATTGAGGAGCAAATATGTAAGGAGATTACAGACAGCTGCAAGAAAAATAGGGTGGTAATAGTAGGGGACTTTAACTTTCCCAACATTGACTGGGACAGCCATAGCATTAGGGGCTTGGATGGAGAGAAATTTGTTGAGTGTATTCAGGAGGAATTTCTCATTCAGTATGTGGATGGCCCGACTAGAGAGGGGGCAAAACTTGACCTCCTCTTGGGAAATAAGGAAGGGCAGGTGACAGAAGTGTTAGTGAGGGATCACTTTGGGACCAGTGATCATAATTCCATTAGTTTTAAGATAGCTATGGAGAAGGATAGGTCTGGCCCAAAAGTTAAAATTCTAAATTGGGGAAAGGCCAATTTTGATGGTATTAGACAGGAACTTTCAGAAGTTGATTGGGAGAGTCTGTTGGCAGGCAAAGGGACGTCTGGTAAGTGGGAGGCTTTCAAAAGTGTGTTAACCAGGGTTCAGGGTAAGCACATTCCTTATAAAGTGAAGGGCAAGGCTGGTAGAAGTAGGGAACCTTGGATGACTTGGGAGATTGAGGCCCTAGTCAAAAAGAAGAAGGAGGCATATGACATGCATAGACAGCTGGGATCAAGTGGATCCCTTGAAGAGTATAGAGATTGCCGGAGTAGAGTTAAGACAGAAATCAGGAGGGCAAAAAGGGGACATGAGATTGCTTTGGCAGATAAGGCAAAGGAGAATCCAAAGAGCTTCTACAAATACATAAAGGGCAAAAGAGTAACTAGGGAGAGAGTAGGGCCTCTTAAGGATCAACAAGGTCATCTATGTGCAGAACCACAAGAGATGGGTGAGATCCTGAATGAATATTTCACATCGGTATTTACGGTTGAGAAAGGCATGGATGTTAGGGAACTTGGGGAAATAAATAGTGATGTCTTGAGGAGTGTACATATTACAGAGAGGGAGGTGCTGGAAGTCTTAACGCGCATCAAGGTAGATAAATCTCCAGGACCTGATGAAATGTATCCCAGGACGTTATGGGAGGTTAGGGAGGAAATTGCAGGTCCCCTAGCAGAGATATTTGAATCATCCACCGCTACAGGTGAGGTGCCTGAAGATTGGAGGGTAGCAAATGTTGTGCCTTTGTTTAAGAAGGGCGGCAAGGAAAAGCCTGGGAACTACAGACCGGTGAGCCTGACATCTGTAGTGGGTAAGTTGTTAGAGGGTATTCTGAGGGACAGGATCTACAGGCATTTGGAGAGGCAGGGACTAATTAGGAACAGTCAGCATGGTTTTGTGAGAGGAAAATCATGTCTCACGAATTTGATTGAGTTTTTTGAAGGGGTAACCAAGAAGATAGATGAGGGCTGTGCAGTAGACGTGGTCTACATGGACTTCAGCAAAGCCTTTGACAAGGTACCGCATGGTAGGTTGTTACATAAGGTTAAATCTCATGGGATCCAAGGTGAGGTAGCCAATTGGATACAAAATTGGATTGACGACAGAAGACAGAGGGTGGTTGTAGAGGGTTGTTTTTCAAACTGGATGCCTGTGTCCAGCGGTGTGCCTCAGGGATCGGTGCTGGGTCCGTTGTTATTTGTTATTTATATTAATGATTTGGATGAGAATTTAGGAGGCATGGTTAGTAAGTTTGCAGATGACACCAAGATTGGTGGCATTGTGGACAGTGAAGAAGGTTATCTAGGATTGCAACGGGATCTTGATAAATTGGGCCAGTGGGCCGATGAATGGCAGATGGAGTTTAATTTAGATAAATGTGAGGTGATGCATTTTGGGAGATCGAATCGGGCCAGGACCTACTCCGTTAATGGTAGGGCGTTGGGGAGAGTTATAGAACAAAGAGATCTAGGAGTACAGGTTCATAGCTCCTTGAAAGTGGAGTCACAGGTGGATCGGGTGGTGAAGAAGGCATTCGGCATGCTTGGTTTCATTGGTCAGAACATTGAATGCAGGAGTTGGGATGTCTTGTTGAAGTTGTACAGGGCATTGGTGAGGCCACACTTGGAGTACTGTGTACAGTTCTGGTCACCCTATTATAGAAAGGATATTATTAAACTAGAAAGAGTGCAGAAAAGATTTACTAGGATGCTACCGGGACTTGATGGTTTGACTTATAGGGAGAGGTTAAACAGACTGGGACTTTTTTCCCTGGAGAGTCGGAGGTTAAGGGGTGATCTTATAGAAGTCTATAAAATAATGAGGGGCATAGATAAGGTAGATAGTCAAAATCTTTTCCCAAAGGTAGGGGAGTCTATAACGAGGGGGCATAGATTTAAGGTGAGAGGGGAGAGATACAAAAGAGTCCAGAGGGGCAATTTTTTCACTCAAAGGGTGGTGAGTGTCTGGAACGAGCTGCCAGAGGCTGTAGTAGAGGCGGGTACAATTTTGTCTTTTAAAAAGCATTTGGACAGTTACATGGGTAAGATGGGTATAGAGGGATATGGGCCAAGTGCAGGAAATTGGGACTAGCTTAGTGGTATAAACTGGGCGACATGGACATGTTGGGCCGAAGGGCCTGTTTCCATGTTGTAACTTCTTTGATTCTATGATTCTATGTCTGGTATACTGGAGACCAAGTATACTGGAGCCCATATATGCTGCAGCCCAGGAATACTGGAGACCAGGTATAATGGAGACTAGGTATGCTGGAGCCCAGGTTTACTGGAGACCAGCTATACAGGAGCGCAGGTAGACTGGAGCGCAGGTATGCTGGAGCACAGATAGACTGGAGCGTAGGTATACTGGAGCCTAGGTAAACTTGTATCCAAATTTACTGGAGCCCAGGTATGCTGGAGACCAGTTATACTGGAGAACAGGTGTGCAGGAGACCAGGTATATTGGAGCCCAGGTAGACTGGAGCGCAGGTATAGTGGAGCCCAGGTATGTTGGAGCACATGTATGCTGGATGCCTTGTATACTGGAGACCAGTTATACTGGAGCCCATATATGCTGCAGCCTAGGTATACTGGAGCCCAGGTATACTGGAGGCTAGGTATACTGGAGTCCAGTTATACTGGAGCCCAGATATATTGGAGTCTAGGTATGCTGGAGCCCAGGAATGCTGAAGGCCTGGTACACTGACCAGGTATACTGGAGTCCAGTCATGCTGGAGCCCAGGTTTATTGGAGCTCAGGTTTACTGGAGCACATGTAAACTGGATTCCAGGTATATTGGAGACCAGGTTTACTGAAGACCAGGTATATTGGAGACTAAGTTTACTGGAGCTCATGAATTCTGGAGACCAAGCATACTGGAGCCCAAGTATACTGGAGCCCAGGTATACTGGAAGTCTGGTATATTGGAAACCAGGTTTACTGGAGCCCAGGTATACTGGAGACCAGGTTTCCTGGAGCCAGGTATGCTGAAGACCAGGTATACTGGAGCGCAGGTACGCTGGAGCCCAGGGATGCTGGATTCCTGCTATACTGGAGACCAGGTATACTGGAGCCAATATATGCTGGAGACCAGGTATACTGGAGACCAGGTTTACTGGAGACCAGGTATACTGGAGCCCAGATTTACTGCAGCCCAGATAAACAGGAGTCCAGGCATTCTGGAGCCCAGATTTACTGGAGGCTAGGTAAACTGGAGTCTAATTACACTGAAACTCAGATGTACTGGAGCTTAGGTATACTGGAGACCAGGTTTACTGGATCCCAGGTATACTGGAGACATGGTATACTGGAGCCCAAATTTACTGGAGCCCAGGTATGCTGGAGACCAGGTATACTGAAGGCTAGGTATACTGGAGTCCATTTATACTGGAGCTCAGATAAACTGGAGCCCAGATTTACTGCAGCCCAGGTACACTGCAGCCCAGGTTTACTGGAACCAGGTATGCTGGAGACCAGGTATACTAGAGGCTAGGTATACTGGAGTCCAGTTATACTGGAGCCCAGATATAGTGGAGTCTAGGTATGCTGCAGCCCAGGTATGCTGGAGACGTGGTACACTGACCAGGTATATTCGAGTCCAGTTATGCTGGAACCCAGGTTTATTGGAGACCAGGTATATTGGAGCTCATGTACACTGGAGACCAAGTATACTGGAGCCCAGGTATGCTGGAGGCCTGGTATACTGGAGACCAGGATTACTGTAGCCCAGGTGTGCTGGAGACTAGGTTTACTGGAGCTCATGTATACTGGAGACCAAGTATACTGGAGCCCAAGTATACTGGAGCCCAGGTATACTGGAGGCCTGATATATTGGAGACCAGGTTTACTGGAGCCCAGGTATACTGGAGATCAGGTATACTGGAGCCCAGATTTACTGGAGCCCAGGTATACTGGAGCCCAGGTTTACTGGAGCCAGGTATGTTGAAGACCAGGTATACTGGAGCGCAGGTACACTGGAGCCCAGGTATGCTGGAGCCTAGGTATGCTGGATGCCTGCTATACTGGAGACCAGGTGTACTGGAGCCCGGGTATAGTGGAGCACAGGTATAATGGAGACCAGGTATACTGGACCTAAGGTTTACTGGAGCTCTTGTATACTAGAGACCAAGTACACTGGAGCCCAGGTATACTGAGGGGCTGGTATACTGGAGACCAGGTAGACTAGAGACCAGGTATACTGGAGCCCAGATATAGTGGAGTCTAGGTATACTGGAGCCCAGGTCTGCTGGAGCCCAGGTATGCTGGATTCCTGCTATACTGGAGACCAGGTATACTGGAGCCCATATATGCTGGAGACCAGATAGACAGGAGTCCAGGCATACTGGAGCCCAGATTTACTGGAGGCTAGGTAAACTGAAGTCTAATTACACTGAAACTCAGATATACTGGAGCTTAGGTATACTGGAGACCAGGTTTACTGGATCCCAGGTATACTGGAGACATGGTATACTGGAGCCCAGATTTACTGGAGCCCAGGCATACTGGAGCCCAGGTTTACTGGAGCCCATGTATGCTGGAGCCTAGGTATGCTGGATGCCTGCTATACTGGAGACCAGGTATACTGGAGCCCATATATGCTGGAGACCAGGTATACTGGAGACCAGGTATACTGGAGACCAGGTTTACTGGAGACCAGGTTTACTGGAGCCCATGTATGCTGGAGCCTAGGTATGCTGGATGCCTGCTATACTGGAGACCAGGTGTACTGGAGCCCGGGTATAGTGGAGCACAGGTATAATGGAGACCAGGTATACTGGACCTAAGGTTTACTGGAGCTCTTGTATACTGGAGACCAAGTACACTGGAGCCCAGGTATACTGAGGGGCTGGTATACTGGAGACCAGGTAGACCAGAGACCAGGTATACTGGAGCCCAGATATAGTGGAGTCTAGGTATACTGGAGCCCAGGTCTGCTGGAGCCCAGGTATACTGGAGCCTTTATGGAACCCTCATCAAGCTTATCATCATAATTCAATTTACGCTCAGGAGCATTTGGTTGGAAATCATTCTGCCGCCTATTGATCTACTTCTCACTTTTGTTTAATTTAACATTTAAAAAAGGATTCTTGATTTGTTTTCCTTTTGTTTTTTTCTACTTGAAAGTGTTACATTTGATTTTTTAAAAATTCATTCTCCATTTTTATTCATTGTTCTTTTCCTTTGCTCTTTAATTTTATGACCTTTTAGTCTTTGAGTGTGTTCACATTATTTCTCCTGTTTTGCTTTTAATTCTGTCCCTGAGCTCTCTCTATCTTTCCTGTTCTGTACTATCTCAACATTTTTGCTTCTGTTTTAATGTTTCCTTTGACTCTTAGCATTTTTGTCAATTCACTTTCTTCCACCACTTCTCTTCTATTTCTGTAGTTTGGTTCTTCAAGCTCCTGTTCCTCACTTCTCCCACAATCCCATTCTCTGTCTTTCTCCTGCTACCTCCACAGATTGAGAAAGTGTCACCTGCAGTCTAACAGCCCCAGAAGTGACTCAGTGAGATTAAAACTGGTCTATGATCAATATAAGCTAGGCTCTCTCTCGGAGGATCAGCTTGCCTGAACTTTGAGTGGTCTTCTGCTGCGATTTAATAAGGAGGAAAGGCAGAGCATCTATCCAAATTTCTACGTTCATCCACAATACTGTCATCATTCACAATTCATTTATAAAAATCAACTGTAACTATGTGCAAGAGGAAAGTAGATTTCCATGTTTTGAAAGGAATAAAATCACTTTTACATGGCAGTGTTCTGAAGCCCTAGTAGATTGCCAATCTGTGACCAATTTGGAAAACCGATCTTGACTCTGATTCGGATCTGATTACTCTCAGCAGCCATGTTTCAGTAGCTCTCAGTCAGGCCACTAGATGGGGTCATTTGTACTAGAAAAATACTCCATCCAAGGAAAGAGAAACACAGACAGGACCAGCCGAAAATCGTGTGGTGGATTGATCCACTTGTTCCGATTAAAACAATTGGGGCTCTCATTAATATATGCAAATGAAGGTCAAATAACACAATTAAAACCCCAATGCCGTTTTCGTCTCTACTCATGTTGCTACCGCCAGTTCCTCAGGAGGAACGAGCAAGCAGAGCTGCAGATTCAGGGAGAGTAATTGGAAGAAGAAGCGTGCTCACAGGATTCCGTACCCTCTCAACAGATGTATAGGCCCAGGATAACATACCTGCACGTCTCTGAGGAGCAGTGTATAAGGAGGCTGCAGTTCTCTGGGGAGGCTGTGACAAAGTTGTGTCACCTCCTGTGACAAGATCAAAGTCAACTGTCATAGCTACCACAGCATTATCTGTTGCAGTCAAGGTCACTGCAGCCCTGAACTATTTTGCCTTCCGTTCCTTCCAGGCTACCTGAGGGGATATCAGCAACATCAGTCAGTCTTCAGTTCATGCTTGCATTAAGCAAACATTGTGCCATATTTGCTAAAGCAATCACTTCCATCACTTTCTATGTGGACATCTGGAAGCAGCAGGATAGGACTCTGGGGTTCACACACATTGCAGGATTCCCTCCTTGACTGCGCCCATGTTGCCCTGTGGGCTCTTTCACAAAATTGTGCTGCCTTCATGAATGGCAAGAGCTTTCACTCCATTAATGTGCAACTGGTGTGTGATGACCAGCAGCGTATCATGCAGGTCTGTGCCTGCTTTGCTGGCAGCTGCCATGACACTTTTATATTGCAGCAATTTTCCATCCCCCAACTCTTTACCCCTGCACAGGGAAGTGAGAGGCTGGCTGCTTCGGGACAAGGGCGATCCCCTGCACACTTGGCTCATGTCTCCTCTCATTTCCTGGAGCGTCCTCCCTCTTGGTCAGTGCTCTTGCAAGGCCCGAGACATCTGATGGAGCTAGAAAAAGTGGAGAGGGACAAGTGTTGGCATGTAATGGCAGGGGTAAGCAGTAGCAGGTGAGTGGGAGTACAATGCACCACCAGGTCGTCATGCTGTGTGTGTGACTGTGAGAATGAGTTAAGCAGAAAGAGAAAGGGAAGGAAAATGACCAAACACCTTGCTGTATGTGGCTTCCAAGATGGCCAACTCCAATGCGTGTGCCCTCTCTTTGCCAATAATGTCAATGGCTGTCTCCTCCATTGATGTCAAGATGCGTAAAGAGGCGGGACCACCTCCTGTTCTTTTATTCTCCCCTCTGCTGTGAGTCAGCTTCCTCTGCAAAAAAAGTGGAAATGGGTTAGTGTGTGCCCTGCTGGAGGGTTTTCAACATGCACGAGGCAGCTTAGCCTTGTGTGCTTGATGATAGGGAGCAGCAGCAAGTGTGACCAAGAGGGGCGAGTAGTTTTGAGGGTAGTAGCAGATCTCGAGGGTGTGATTCCACACAGAATGAGGTGCAGTGAAGTGTCCTGTTGTGATTGGAGGAGAAGCATGGAAATGGGGGAGGGAAGAATTGATAGTACTGAGGCTAAAGTGGAGCAGTACAGGGCTGTTCAAAGAGTCAGAGAGATGTGAAGGGGAGTCTTACCTTGACAGTCCTGGTGAGATTGTTAAATTTATTCCTGCAGTGCAGCCAGGCCCTGGAAACAATGCTAATGGCATTGACTTACTGTGTCACCTCTCTCCATTGCTGCTCACTCATTTGTCCTGTTGCCAATTAGAGAGGAAGAAGACCTCCTTCCTGCTGCTCACTTGCACTATGACCACCTCCAATGGCTGTATCAGAGCATTTCAGGGCCTTGGACAAAGTCATGCTGCCTGCTGCTTCAGAAAATCGTTTCCCACTAACCATCACTGAAATATACCCCTCCCTGTTAAAGAACTGTAGGCTGCCATTAGTAGCAGCCGTCCCGCTCGATTTCCCATTCTACCAATCGGTGAGCTGCCTAGAAGGAGCACGATTAGAGCTGGCTGCTCGCCGATTACATTTAAAGGAGCTTCAACCATGAACATTGATGGGGCCGCCTGCCAACTCCATAGGGCAGGCAGAGTGGACAATCCACCGCCATTCATCTGACATACGCTCGAATCAAAAATCATCGCCAGCATTTCCAACAATACAGTACTCCTTCACTAGTGAACTAGAACATCAGCCTGGATTATAGACTTAGCTCCTGGAGTGGGGCTTGAATCCACAACTTTTTAACTTGTAGATGAGAATGCTACCACTGAGCCAAGCTGACGCTATTTAACACACTTGTTGTGGAGGATGATATGTTGTCTGCTTTTTCCTCTCTCATAGATTAAGCTTTATAGTTGACTACAATTTGTTCAAATTTTCATTCTCTTCCAAACAGCAGGTGAAGATAAAAGTCCACTTCTGTCCGACATCAAATAATGCCATAGCTGCATTTGCAGTCAATTTGAAAGTTTACTCCTGCCAGGAGCAGTGCCGAGTTGTATAAGGAGCTGATAGGGAAGACCCTTATGCGGCTTAATACCTCCGTAGAAATCTACTGATAAGAAGACTGCTATGTTTCTGCAAAGAGGAGATAAATTCTTTATACAACATTAGGTTAATAAATTGATGTTTATGACAAAAAGGTGAAATTGAAAAAATAGCATAGTTTTGCTTATTTCGTACATATTCACATGATTAAAGAACTGGTGAGTGGTGACCAGGCATACAACAAAAACATTGTTCTGATATAAACTGATTTTATATTAAGAAAGTGTTTACTCAGCAAGCAGAACTGGATCAAACATTATTTCATTTGTTTACAATGATTATGATGCATTAGATCGTACAAAGATTCACAGTCCGTTACTCAGGTTCTTTACATGACTCCTTCATTCACTGTTGTATCTGGCACCAGTGCATATTACAAACATCACAAAATATCAATATATCAGCCAATTTGAAGAAACTGGGGGTAAAGTGTAGATTATTCTCTAATAAACCAATATGCTTTGACAAGGTTTTCATGTTCATCAATGTTAACGAAAGATTAAAATGCTACATGGTTTACATGAGTTTTGTTGGAATAAAATGAATAATCCTATTAAAAACCCCAGATGGGCATTGGAAAAGAAAAGGAAAATCCCTTGTGAGACGTACTGAAAGCATTGCCGCAAGATATTGTCATCACCGAAAATGCAATCCATCTGCTTTTCTTTCATTTAAATATATCTTCAAGTAGATAAACAAAGACTGAGCCCTCATCTCAGCTTGTTCATTATGGTATAACTGACTAGATTTGAAAACCTGCTTTGCACAGTATCGTAACTTCAAATTGGGAGAGTGATAGCTTCATAATTGATCCCTCTGACTCCAAAATATTTTTAAAAGTTAAATATTTTACAGGTGTACTTGAGGGAGAGTGGAAAATTCTTCTGTTTCATTGGGTTGTGAATCATCAGTGGATATTGAGCAGGTCTGAAAGATGCAGCTACTTTAAAATATGTAAGAAGTTAATAATATGATTTCTTTCGATCTTTTTCAATATGGTGTGGAATTTGTTGGAATAAATGACAAAAAAATGCTCGGTTGGCATCTTCAAATTCTTGAATTGAAGTGTACTTGTATAAACATCTATTCAAGCGAAAAATATGGACATGGCATCATACTTTAAAAGATAAGTAACAATACAGTCCCCACCACTTATAGCGGGTGTGTCGCTATAAACGGTGGACGACAAAACCAAATATTTTTTTAAAAACAGGAAGTCTCCATTTAGCAACTGCTGCTCCTAATTGTTAGCAGTTACATCCAGAATCTCATCACTAAGGTAATCGCATGTAACGAGGTACAAACAGCTGATTGAAACTGCTTGAAGACCCAATTTTGCCTGAAATCACTAGAGCTTTTTAAATTGGTAAGTACAGGGTAAGTACTTATTGAACTGCACAAAATAGTCGGCGTGCTTAATATGTTATAAGCGCTGCCTTTGTAATTGACTCCTATGGTAATGGCAAATGGTTAGCACCATTTGCCCGATATAGGCGACTGCCCGTGATAAGGGTGGATGGTTTAAGTAGTGGGGACCGTACTGCAAGTTAAAAGTACTCAGTTATTAGTATTATACAGTTAATCTGTTAAAGAAAACAACTTTTTCTGTAAGGCAAGATGTTTAGGCAGCTAAACTTTGTAGGGCCCTCTTTGTATTTCTCAGCAGGGGGCAATCAGGAATCAATACATTTTAGCCCCGATTTTAACTTGGGGTGCGAATCGGGAGGGCAAGTGGCAGGGTGAGCGGGACCCCCCCAGTGATATCGCCAGCCTCAGGCCCAGGCGATTTTAACTCCCCGGGCCTCATTTTAATTTAATCGATGAACTGTCCATCCAATCGCGTTGGGAAATGAAAGGCCCACTCACTTTTTGCGCACGATTTCCGGCCTCGCAGCAGTGACAGAGGCGTGATGGGAGCAGTACGTGATGCTTTCTCTCAGGATGTCAGCACATCTACTGTATTGCCACCCCTCCGAACAATACCCGCCATGGTGCCAAGTACCCAGCAGCAGTTGAGGTGCAGCACCCTGCAGCCGGGTCCTCACAGGCTCAAGCACCCAGAAGTCACCAACCACGAGCACCTCAAGGATCCCCACAGGAGCAACAGCAGCCTTCCACCAGCTTTGCTGAGGCCACTAGGGGAGCACCTCAGAGGAGTAGTAGAGTTAGGAAACCCTCTTGAGGCACCTGGGTTGACAATTGGGTGAGAAGTAAATGGAAGGCAATTATTTTGTTGGGAATTAAATTTCTCACCTTTATCACATTTCGCATGTTGGTCTGAAATGTGCATTCATAGCTGCTTCTGAGTCTGCATTATCAGTATGTCATTAATATAGAAGTTGGCTGAATGGTTTCAGTATTCTTTAATGCAGGGTTAAGGGAGTGATGAAGGATCTAACAAAGACTGTTAATGCAGAGGGCTTTCAGTGCAGGGGACTAATCAGGCCACCGGAATTGCTGAATAATTAACTCATCTTTCACATCTCTCGCTCCAAGGTATTGAGGTGGCCCTCCTTTTCTGCTGCTTATGATTAATGAGCTGCCCACCTACCCAACCTTCTTCCTGGCCTTCTTCATCCGATGAGGACTGCTGCTGCTGTGCCTTCTTCAAATGCAGGCCACTATGAATGGCTAGGTTATGCAGTATGCAATACACCACTACGATGTGGGAGACTTTTTGGGGACATATAGTAGGAATCTCTGCTTCAGCAGCCCTATGACACACTCATTCTTCATCCTGGTAGTCCCCTGGCTTTGATTATACCTGTGTTGCTCAGGTGTGGTGAGGTTGTGGAGGGGTGTCATGAGCCACATGTGTAGTGGGTCCCCCAGCAGTTATCCTGCCACCTTTCTGGAAGGGTTGAATATTGGGGGGCTGGGGGGGTGTGGTAGACTGTCGTGGGATAAATGCATCATGACAGTTGCTTGCACGAACTTACATGATCCTGTGTGTATTTGGAGATTAGCTGGATATTAATGGAGTTGTTGCCTCTTTTGTTGATGCTTGCTGCTGGTTGGTGTTCTGGTGGCCTGATGCCAACATGTGTGCAGCCAATGATGCCCTGGACGTGAGGGAAGCCAGCAACTGCTGCAAATCCCGAGCTTTCTCGTGTTGATTGTCGAGGTCAATGGGGAAGGTGATGTACTGGTTAACTCTGATGAACAGGACATCAGTGACGTGCTTAATGCAGCTGTGTACTGCAGACTGGGAGATACAGCTGATGTCACCTGTCTCAGATTGAAAGAAGCCAGTGGTGAAGAAGTTAATTATCACAGCTGCTGGCAAAGCATGATCCCCTGGTCCAACAGACAGCAGATCCAGAAGCTGCAGAGACTGCAACAGCCTGCTGGAGAAGTGCAACCTCCTGAGGCACTGCTCCTCACATATATCCAAGAAAGTGACTGTTCACCCTGGTGTGCTGGGTATGCCTCCGACAAGGAGCCCCTTCACCTGCTGTCTTCTAATAGGCCCAGCTGCTGCTGCTGCTTCTCTTCCTCAAACTATTCCTCCGTCCAATGAAACTGGCAATGATAGCACCCATGATAAGCAGATAAAGCTTACTGGGGGTAAGTAAGGCAAAAAGTGATCTGGAAGCTGGAAACTCTCCTCGCAATCCAAATAGCACAAAGATCCTATGATCCAATTACCTGCAGCTGAGCACCCCTTTGAACACTCCTTCAGTGGCTCTGGGTTTGACAATGAGTAAAATTGGCGTTGGGATCCTAATTGTATCATAGGACCACGATCTAAATGTATTCATGAGGCCCCCGCCTGCCTCTGGTGGGTAGCTCAGCCGACACTGAAAAGTGTACGGTTAAGATGGCGGAGGGCTGACGCAATGGTAAGTATTCTATTGCTGATTTCCCCACCCCCATACCGTCGGGTGGGCAGGGTCAAAATCAGCCCTTTAGTAGCTGCCTGGGGAACACATGTTATTTCTTTGTTTATACTGGGGATCACAGTGAACCAGCTGAGTCTAAAGTTGTGGGAAGAGTTTCATAAGTCGATGTGAAAAGGCTCAGATTGAGCAGTTCTAGGCAAAAGGAAACTGAAGCACAAGTTGAGTAAAGAGCCTTTTTGTGGGAAGCCTCATAACCACAAGCCAGAGAAGGAGGCTGGTGGGCAGTTAGTGACTCATGCTACCACTGGCCCGTCAGCAAGAAATCCTATTCATTGTGTGTATCACAGATGGGAGTTTTGTAGAATTAATATAAAATGTGTCATAGTGATCAATGGAAACTGAATTCATCCTAAAATCTTATGCACCACTATGAACTGTCTGAATTAAATAAAGAACTGGCATTAATGAGATCCATCTCAGGGGTAAGTCTGGTGCTCAGTCAGATGCATGTGAATGCAGTGCCAGTGTAAACTGTAGACTTGCAACCTGAATTCTACCCAATACTTGGCGACTTATTGGACTTCTCGGTTACTGCGTTCCTCTACCACCTGCTCATCATCACCTCTCCCATCTCACCATGCTGAATTGATTTGCTGCTGGGTAAAAAGTATCAATTTAACAACACATTGAACATATATACCTATCCTGAATAAGTTAATCAGAAGAAGTATGGCTGTGGTATATACATGTTGGCTGCACAGATTTGTCTGAATAAGTTTCAGTGCTGAATCTTGATTAGTGTACTAGATCTTAACATAATCCAGATGCTAGAGGATATATTCTACAGTCAAACCAGAAACACTGAAAATTACATCGGATATTGTTCCTTAAGTTTCACTTTTTTCTCCATTGAAATATTTGTCAGATTTTGTTTTAAAATAGAAGGAACTGCCTTTGCAGACACTTCTGACACGACCACCTTGTGCTATTTGAATTTATTTCAGCTGTTATTGTCTAATGAAAAATGAGAAAATTTAGCATGAATGGATTTAATGTTTTATTTAATCTTCACTTTGTAAATTTGTGAAGCAATTCATTGAGTTGACCAATCCAGACTTGAAGTTGTGATATGTGGATTTAGAAGATAGTATCTTATCTTCTAAGCTAGAAGGCTTTGCTTATTTACAATCTTCTGCACCATGTGGGATCTTTGAAGAAAATGCTGCCCTTCTCCCAAAGAGGATGATGAATCATTGCTGTCACTCTGCTTCTAATATGAAGACTCTACCACAGCCATGGGAGTTCTGCACAGAAGCAAATACACAGTGGAATGGATCCCCCTAGTGCTGCAAAAGTTTCTGCCTGAATAGAGCGATAGATAACCAGCTAACTTTAGTGTAATTAATCCTTTAAATTTAATATCACTGTTAATATTCAGCAGAGAAATTCGCTCCTAGACCGAAACGAGCACAATTCTTTATTCTCCACTGGCTCAGTGAGTTCATCCAGTGAATAGCGGAGCCAGAAGTTCCCAGGTTCTGTTCTGCCACCATTGCTCAATTAGATGATCTCAGCTGGGGCAGTGTTAATACCACTATGATTGGCCTCACTGAGTTAGGGAGAGGAAAATCAGCCCAGATTCCCTCTCCTGATTGCTTTGAAAAAATCCCGGCAGGAAGTGCAAGTGTTTGGATGTTGGGTGAAGAGAAGATCGAGCAATACCGTCCCCATTAGTGCTTGTGTGGCTTGCTGACACGAGCAGTCAAGGTTTACACAGAAATAATGGCCACTTATTTTTGGGTACACCGAAATAACATAACCAGCAAAGAGTCAATACCTTCAGCAGGAGAGCAGACAAATTTAGTCAGAAAAAGAAATCACAGGATATTATTTAGGCAACAAAAGCATAAGAATTGAGAAATGGCAGTGAGAGTAATCATTTGGAAAGCAACCCTGTATGTATATTTTAAAGGATTATTTTAAAATGGGCACAATTTTATTCTTAGCTGGTGGTGAACTCATTTCACAAATGGTCGTAGCTGTAAAAACTCACTACTGGCAATTGTTCAAATTTGCTCTTTAGTAAATCAGTGCTAAGTGGCTCAAGGATAGGAGTACACCAACTCACATGGGGGTACTACTATCCAATTATCTGGTTTTCCCCAGAAGTTGGACGAGCTATCAGCCAAGTTGAAAGCAGTAAGAGGCTGGTCTTATCACATCCTGGTACTTAACAGGAATATCCTGTCTATCAGGTTCCAGCAGCAAACATGCCTACGGAGCTCTAGCCTCATCGGGATGGGATGTCAGGCATTTATTCCAAAGGGCCTCACATGCTGGAAGCCCCTCAAAATATATAATCAAATGAGAAATGCATGGACACGTCACAAGTGGCGTTGAACACAAAGCAACAACATTGTAGCAATGAGCAGTGGACCTCTGAATATTTCATTTTGAGTATTTACTGGCTTCAGGGAAAGTTACAGAAATACAGCTGGCATTGTATTTTCTGCCAATTGGTTTGAAGTGGAAAAAGACTACTGTCCATGCAGGCAATATTTTGCCCAATGTGCCTCATCTGTTGAACCAGGATGTTAGAAATCTCTATTTTTTTTGTTTGTCTTCAAAAATTGCTTAACATGCTCTTAAAAATTCTGAAGTAGCAGGGCAGTTGTACAACAAAAGCAATATCGTGTGCAGTTTTAAACCATTTATAAAAGCTTTTGTTTTAGCAAAATTCCCTAATGGAATGAGCCTTAATTTAAGTATTGGGATTGAAAAACCCAAGACACTTGTGATTATTCTATAATATTTGCATTTATACAACGCCTAAAAGAGCAAACTGTTATGTAGGCAAGCATAGCAGTCAGCAATGTCTTACAAACAGGCAACAAGATGAAGGACTAGCTAAATTGTTTCTTTGGAGTTTATCCGGCACAATGTTCCTGCTCATCTTCAAATGGTGTCATGGAGGCTTACATTTTCAAATAAGAAAGAAAAAGAAAAATGAATAAATACATACCTAAATAAATAAGTAACGAAATAGATAGGTAGCTTTTATATAGGTTTTTCATGACCTCAGAATATCCCATAGTGCATCACAGCCAATGAAGTATTTTTGAAGTGTAGTCACAGTTGTAATGTAGGGAACCACGGCAAGGGACTTCAATCACTACCAGCGCATATCAGAAAATTGTGGGCATCATGTCTGCAATCCTCTGCTGTGCGCTGGCGGCGGGTAAGATTCTTTGCTGTCGGCGTTGCTTGGAAAATTTAGGCCAGAATCTTTAAAATCTACCTGAGCCACTGGGGCAGGCAGACAGAACCCCTGTTTAACATCCCATTTGAGTGCAGAGCTTCGTCTCAGCACTGCACTGGAGTACTAGGCTAGATTATGAGTTTATATGCTGATACCATACTCAAAACCCCAACCTTCTGACGACAAGGGCAAAAGTGAGCCAAGCTGACCACACAGAAATAGTTAAAATGCAGAAGGCGGCTGAAGAGTTCAGCAGGAATTTTAGAAAGATCAAGATGATACTGACAGCAGGAATAAAAGTTTGAATGATTCCACATGTGACACTTTCTTTATAGGAGTTTCCAATGCATATTGTTGCTCTTAATGAATTGATATTACAATTCTCCAATTCCTGTTACAGTAATAATAGGACAGACTGTCTCCTGCATTAATTAATTTTTGTGGAGAAATACTTTTTATTTTGTCATAAATTTCCGTTAAAAAAGGTAAACTGAAAGGCAGTGCAGCAGTGTTTCCCGTGGCAACCAGCTGCCATTCAGTTCCTTTACACTGCTGATTCTGAGACTGCAGCTGCTCTGTACACAGCTCTCTTGCTCTTTTTTCAATCAGAAATACATTTATTGTCTCAGTTTTAAGAGAAAAGCAAAAAAGAGAACAAGAATTGAAAGCAAAACTGAAGTTGAATAAAAATGTAAGTCTAATACTGAAAATCCCATAAAAAATTAGAACGATATGAAAATTATATCAATAATGATCTCCCTATCGTCTGGCAGCAACCAGACCTAACCATTGCTTGCATCCTTCTGCCTCCCATCGGTACTGCTAATCACAAGAAAATAAAAATGATGGCTCCTTCTTTCAAAGGTTCTGGCTAAAGCTCATGCGTTAATTTAGTGTTCATTTTCACGCTCGAGTTCTCTTTTTTTCACTCTCACTGTCTGCTGGATATGTTGTCTCTCCTTGTGCCTCCTCCTACAATTTGTTCTTTCTCAGTTTTTAATATTTTTTTCGATTGTCTCTGCAGGCTGACCATACACATGTCCTGCTGGGATTTGTGATGTCACAATCATGTTATTGGGATTGCAAAGAGAGATCCACTGAAAGACAACAAGGTAATTCTTGCACTGTCCTCCAACTATCATGAATTGTCATCTCTCGCTCTATCGCCTGCTTGTTTGTCATCTCTCATTCTCTCTTGTCTTTGGAATTATGTGTATTCGCAGACACATTCATGTGTCCGTACAACATCTGACCGACTGGGGAGCTGTTATGTAAAAGAATACTTTTCATTACTGCTGACTAGAATAGGAGCAGTGGAAATATTTTTTGTGTTACCAAACATGATGCCTTAAATTAATTGAAAGATTGTGTTCTGAACCTGAGCTATATAAACATTTCACACCCAGCAGTGAGACGCAGCATGTGTCTCCATTTATAGGAACATAGGAACAGGAGTAGGCCATTCAGCCCCTCGTGCCTGCTCCGCCATTTGATAAGATCATGGCTGATCTGTGATCTAACTCCATAAAACTGCCTTTGGCCCATATCCCTTAATACCTTTGGTTGCCAAAAAGCTATCTATCTCAGATTTAAATTTAGCAATTGAGCTAGTATCAATTGCCATTTGTGGAAGAGAGTTCCAAACTTCTACCACCCTTTGTGTGTAGAAATGTTTTCTAATCTCGCTCCTGATAGCTCTGGCTCTAATTTTTAGACTGTGCCCCCTACTCCTAGAATCCCCAACCGGCGGAAATAGTTTCTCTCTATCCACCCTATCTGTTCCCCTTAATATCTTATAAACTTCGATCAGATCACCCCTTAACCTTCGAAACTCCAGAGAATACAACCATAATTTGTGTAATCTCTCCTCGTAACTTAATCTTTGAAGTCTGGGTATCATTCTAGTAAACCTACGCTGCACTCCCTCCAAGGCCAATATGTCCTTCTGAAGGTGCGGTGCCCAGAACTGCTCACAGTACTCCAGGTGCGGTCTAACCAGGGTTTTGTATAGCTGCAGCATAACTTCTGCCCGCTTGTACTCTAGTCCTCTAGATATAAAGGCCAGCATTCCATTAGCCTTATTGATTATTTTCTGCACCTGTTCATGACACTTCAATAATCTATGTACCTGAACCCCTAGGTCCCTTTGGACATCCACTGTTTTTAACTTTTTACCATTTAGAAGGTACCCTGTTCTATCCTTTTTTGATCCAAAGTGGATGACCTCACATTTGTCTACATTGAATTCCATTTGCCACAGTTTTGCCCATTCACCTAATCTATCAATATCGTTTTGTAATTTTATGTTTTCATCTACACTGCTTACAATGCCACCAATCTTTGTGTCAATCGGCAAACTTAGATATGAGACTTTCTATGCCTTCATCTTTTTTTTTTTATTCGTTCACGGGATGTGGGCGTCGCTGGCAAGGCCGGCATTTATTGCCCATCCCTAATTGCCCTCGAGAAGGTGGTGGTGAGCCGCCTTCTTGAACCGCTGCAGTCCGTGTGGTGACGGTTCTCCCACAATGCTGTTAGGAAGGGAGTTCCAGGATTTTGACCCAGCGACAATGAAGGAACGGCGATATATTTCCAAGTCGGGATGGTGTGTGACTTGGAGGGGAACGTGCAGGTGGTGTTGTTCCCATGCGCCTGCTGCCCTTGTCCTTCTAGGTGGTAGAGGTCGCGGGTTTGGGAGGTGCTGTCGAAGAAGCCTTGGCGAGTTGCTGCAGTGCATCCTGTGGATGGTGCACACTGCAGCCACAGTGCGCCGGTGGTGAAGGGAGTGAATGTTTAGGGTGGTGGATGGGGTGCCAATCAAGCGGACTGCTTTATCTTGGATGGTGTCGAGCTTCTTGAGTGTTGTTGGAGCTGCACTCATCCAGGCAAGTGGAGAGTATTCCATCACACTCCTGACTTGTGCCTTGTAGATAGTGGAAAGGCTAAGTCGTTCATAAATATTGTGAATAATTTAGGCCCCACAACAGATCCCTACGGGACTCCACTAGTCACATCCTGCCAATGTGAGTACCTTCCCATTATTCCTACTCTCTGTCGCCTTTCGCTCAGCCAATTACCTAACCAAGTCCGTACTTTTCCCTCGATTCCATGAGCTTCTATTTTAGCTAACATTCTCTTATGTTTGACCTTATCAAATGCCTTCTGGAAGTCCATATAAATAACATCCATTGACATTCCCCTGTCCACTACTTTAGTCACCTCTTCAAAAAATTCAATCAGGTTTGTCAGGCTCGACCTACCTTTCACAAATCCATGCTGGCTCTCTCTGATCAACTGAAAATTCTCGAGGTGTTCAGTCACCCTATCCTTAATTATAGACTCCAGCATTTTCCCCACAACAGATGTTAGGCTAACTGGTCTATAATTCCCTGGTTTCCCTCAGTCTCCTTTCTTAAAAAGCGGAGTGACATGTGCAATTTTCCAATCTAGAGGGACAGTTCCTGAATCTAGAGAACTTTGAAAGATTATAGTTAGGGCATCTGCAATGTGCTCACCTACTTCCTTTAAAACCCTGGGATGGAAACCATCTGGTCCTGGGGATATGTCACTCTTTAGTGCTATTATTTTCTTCATTCCTGTTGCTTTACTTATATTAATTTTATCGAGTCCCTGTCCCCTATTCAATATTAGTTTTCTTGGGATTTCCGGCATGCTATCCTCTTTTTCTACTGTAAATACTGACGCAAAGTAATTATTCAACATGTCCGCCATTTCCCCATTGTCAATGACAATATCCCCACTTTCAGTTTTTAAGGGACCAACACTGCTCCTGACCACCCTCTTTTTCCTAATGTAACTATAAAAGTTCTTCGTATTGGTTTTGATTTACGCAGCTGACCATGTCTTACAATGAGATATTCCATGAAGAAACTTCCTGAAATTGGGTTACATTTCACCTAATGCTCTCAAAGACATGCATGGTACTTTTTGTTTTGTAAGTGTTCTGACTTAAGGCGGCACTTTTGCCAATTTAGCAATGCCTAAAGAAATAATGTGTACTCATTAGAATATCTTACTAAGAGCATCTGGTTTATGATTAAATGAGGTGCCCCACTTAGCAAGGGCTGTGCCTTGGTGAGGGTCAACGCGGGGTTTGAAATGTTTGTGATTTGTTCCTAATTAGGAACGCATATTAGCCATCATAAATTCAACTCTATTTCATTTGGGTTCATTTTATTTGGTTTCCTGATTACTAAACAGCTTAAGATCAAAACTGGCTTTGGAGCATCCTGTCTGACCCTATTCACCATCGTAAAATTTAGAGGATAGGTTTCTGGAAACTGGGCCTTTTGTTGTGAGCTTCATTATTCTACTGCTGCTGAATTTTCCCTCCAGATGAAAGCAATATTATGTGCAATGCAACATCCTCCCCTGTAATGCATTTATTTATTTGCTTGGCTTAAGTGGATACAGTTTTAGCTTCTAGAATGCACACTTATGTGACTGTGCAGACTATAGTCATTTCACAACACCTAAAACTTACATTTATATAGCACCATTAACGTAGTAAAACATCCCAAGGTGCTTCACAGGAGCGTAATCATGCAAAAATTAACACTGAGACAAGGAAGAAGACATTAGGACAGATGTCCAAAAGCTTTGTCAAAGAGGTGGGTTTTAAGGAGGGTCTTAAAGAAGGAGATCAAGATGGAGAGGTTGTGAGGTTTAGGGAGGGAATTCAAAAATTTATGGACTGGACAGCTGAAGGCACGGTCACCAATGGTGATTTGAAGGAAGGGAGGGATGGACAAGAGGCCAGAGTTGGAGGAACACCGAGTTCTCGGAGGGTTGTGGGGCTGTTGGAGATTACAGAGATAGGGAGGGATGAGACCACAGAGGGATTAGAACACGAGGATGAGAAATGTGTTAACAAATCATAACACCATATTTGATAGCAGGTAAGCACATTTTTAAAATAAGTTCAGTTTCTGGACCTAAAATGCTCCATAAATTCATTGACAGTGTCTCCCGTTGTCAGTTGCTATGGAAGGTTTGACCGACAGTTAGCTTTCCATCTGAGCCTTGGAGGTGTTGATTTTAATTAAAATCAAATTTTTACTCAAAATGAAGGATTTATGTGAACAGATGCAATCAGTGGCACAATGATGTCAGCACACATCAATCGTGTCGTCTGTACACATGCATATTAAACTCATCTTCTATTACATTACCCTTTACCATCCCTTTTTAGAAACAAGTATTTGTTTCACCTGATGAAAATTATCAGATGGAAGTTAATACTATTGTAAAAATTAGTGTCACGCTCAGATGACTGGTGGACTGTTTGTTGGTGTTCGGACTGGTTTACTGTGTGCTCATTTTGCTGTGTTCACAGGCTAATTTATAAACTAACAAAAATGAGCTGTGAAAGTTTTAAGACACTATTAACCAGAAATAAAGAAATTAACCCCCTCCCCTCCCCATCCTCTCATCTCAGGTGACATCTGTGTTGCAATCTAAGTGCACTTTATGGTTTCAGACATAGATAAAATACAACACAATCAATACTGTGCAACTGGTAAGAAAAAACATGATTGGACATTGATAAATATCCCACTGATAATAGTTATTTCATCAGCGTTTGCTCATTAGTGTAAAATAGACAGAACTCACAAACACAAATGTTATTGGGAGTGAAATTTGTTTTGAACTCTGAAGATCAATTTCACCCCCACCAGGTTTTACAAGATTGAAAGAATATTTGTAATTTATCATTGGCAAGACGTTGAGGATATTGCATTATAAAGTTCTGAATTTGAGTTTCATCCCATGAGAGAATCTGCGCTAATAACACATGAGCAATGTGGGGGGATTTTCCCGAGTTCAGTTCCCAGAGTGCCTGAAAATGGACATTAGGCACAGGACATCCCTTTTGTCACTTAATCATTCCACCCCATCAGAGAACTTCTCTTTTGTTCTTTCCTCCTC
The DNA here is from genome assembly GCF_035084215.1 of Heptranchias perlo. NCBI lineage: Eukaryota > Metazoa > Chordata > Chondrichthyes > Hexanchiformes > Hexanchidae > Heptranchias > Heptranchias perlo. Next base: position 30,692,482 of record NC_090334.1, on the reverse strand, counting down.
TTCCTCCCTGACCTTTCCCTGGCTCTGACCTGCTTAAAAACTGTTTAATCTTCTACTTTTTCCAGTTCTGACAAAGGGTCATCGACCTGAAACGTTGACTCTGTTTCTCTCTCCACAGATGTGGCCTGACATGCTGAGTATTTCCAGCATTTTCTGTTTTTATTTCAGATTTCCAGCATCCGCAGTATTTTGCTTTTAAACAATTTGGAGGCCTCGGCACATTGTATGCTGTTGATGACAATGCTCCAAATGGCTGGAAATATACATCAAGTCTGTATACACTAAATAAATAATGATTTCACTGATGGACCCCATGTTTGCTGCAGCGATTCCTCACTCCTCTTTTGTAAGGTGGCTTCCTTGGAGGCAGAAGAGTAGCAATGACCACAAGCCCCTTTGATAGCTGCTGAAGATGTTTGCCTGAAAATATCCTCAAGAGTCACCATCAACTGCTTCACTAGCAAAGGGCAGGAATCCTCTTTCCACCAGACAATAGCTCAATCTCACAATATATGCTAAGGTATCCCAGTATACCATAACATAGTTAACATCCCCAAATCTACTGTAAACTGTTCAAAATTGCTTACAAGCCTCAGCCTTAATTTTATTCTCCCTCTTCTGGGTCTATAATGTAGTCCCAAAATGGTAACAGATCATAGAATCATAGAAAGGTTACAGCATGGAAGGAGGCCATTCAGCCCATCGAGTCCAAGCCGGCTCTATGCAAGAGCAATCCAGCTCGTCCCACTCCCCCGCCCTATTACTAATATCCCTTATTATTTCATAACTCAACCCAGACAGACTCAATTTGAGAATAAAAACTTCCTACTCTATCGATGTGATCTTACTAAAGCCACCCCCTCCTTCTCAATGGGGTAATTTTCACTCCTAGCAATAGTGTAAACAGGATAATATCAGATTGGCTGCCTGTTATACAGCTCTCTCGATTTTCATTTCCACTTGTAAACAATAATCAGGAAAGGTGTATAACAGACAGCCAATCTGATGTCGTCCCATTTACAGTATCGTCAAAAGTTAAAATTACCCCCATATCGTTCCTGAAATTATTATAGTAAGGAATATTTAGTTCACAGTCTTGCCCTAGTTGATGCCAAGTTTCTGTCAAAGCCTCATTCTAATCCACAACCTCGATAAAGTGATAATTCATTTTTAATTATTATTGGTTATTATTTTTCAGCGATGTAAGTTATCTGCCCACCAGCCACACATCATTTACACAGGGTATAGAAAGAGATTTTACTTAGAAAGAATTATCTGTGACACACAAAAATATTTTAATTTCTAATACAGCATTAACTGAATTGGGGGTTGAGGGGTCTGCGATCGTTGGGGGGTCGCTGCAGGGAGGCTTGTTGGGCCTGGGGGATGCACTCCTGCTCCTCTGGGCCCACAAGCTGTGCCAGAAAGGCACTTACCTTTTAGTTTCGGGCCTTCTCGTCTCCTTTCACGTGGCGTGAAAGAGAAGGCCCAGGAATCCTGGCCCCCAGGAGTTGAAATTGGAAACTCTGGAAAAATGGAGGCCCGCAGCCTCCTTGAAAGGTTTTAATCACCAACCCGCCTCCTGGGAGTGAGTTGGTCGCCTGCCCCTCATCCCACCCCGGTGAAAACCGGAAGTGGGCGGGTTGGAGGCGGGTTGGGGACGGGTTGGGGCGGGTCCAAAATGGTTGCGATTTTCAATGCCCCCCTGCTCCCCAACCCGCCCATTTTTCCCTTTTAAAATCGTGCCCTAGGTGTCGCATTGATCTCGCTATCAATTCACAATTCCAGCAATTTGCGGCGCAAAAATAATACGACCTGAAGGGTGAGGAAAAATATCCACTTCACGGCGCTCATCACCAATGATAGAATCATAGATTCATAGAAATTTACAGTACAGAAGGAGGCTATTCAGCCCATTGTGTCTGTGCCAGCCGAAAAAGAGCTATCCAGCCTACTCCCACTTTCCAGCTCTTGGTCTGTAGCCTTGTAGGTTACGGCACTTCAAGTGCACATCCAAGTACTTTTTAAATGTGATGAGGGTTTCTGCCTCTACCACCCTTTCAGGCAGTGAGTTCCAGACCCCCACCACTCTGGGCAAATTCTGGGCCATTCTCTGTCCGTAAAATCTATTTGATGTCAATTTGGTTGAATAATGCATTGGTCATTTCCTATTCTGGTTTCTACATGGTTAATGTTTACATCTAGTGGATCGTCACTGCACAGCCACAATGTTCCATTGGCCTGATTTAAGTCAATGTGATATTAGCAGGCCTGACTGTGTAATAGTATATATGCACTTCCCACAAATGGTATATATGCAGTGGATCAAAGCGGTTACATGCACTATGGACCTTGCTGAAAAATCTTTACTGTATCTTCGCCAAGTCCAGTGACCTCTCAGCACATCAGTACAAGACATTGATCAACGTATCCAGTTCATATACTGATCTGAAGTTGTTGAGTAACTCATCTGTAATTGAGTGGAAAGATCAACTATACTCCGTGGAGGAGGTTTTGAGACCTCCCGTCCAGCAGAAACACGGCGGTAGCACCCCGAAAATGGGTGGGGAATGACTTACCGTCCCATTCCCGCCGCTGCAATCTTCCCCTAGGGCTTATTGCTGAGCCCACCTGAGTCAGGCGGTAGGTCCTTTTAATATGTAAATAACATGCATAGGACCCCGGTAGGCATTTTAGGACAGTACTGGGCGGCGTGTGCACTGTGCGCTCTCCACCCAGCATCAGCTGGCGGTCCAGCCGAAGAACACTCAGATAAGTTTTACTGTATTTTTATGGGGCCGGGAGGAACTGGAGTGCTCCTCCAGATTCCACAAAACCAGCCGAAGCCACTGCCATTCCAGGTCGTTCCTCCCCCCCACCGCCATGGGCCTACCTTCTTCAGGCTCGGCAGCCAGCTAGGCCGCCCAATATTGTGGCAGCCCAGAGCTGACCCAGGGTGCTCATTTTCTGCCCAGAGCCCAGCGACAAATGCGAAAGCGTTCCAACCTTCAAAATGGACTGAGCCTCTCACCATGACGACCGGGCGGTCAGCAAGTGCGCTCCATCGGCTGGCCGCCCGAAGTCTGCACCAGGGGAATATGTGAATCTTAAAATGCTTCCTGTTCAAACACTATTTATTTCATGCCGGTTTGTAAGTTCAGACAAGAAACAAAATTATTTTTGGTCATAGCTGTTTTTTTTTCTTTATAGCTGCTACTTTTCTGCCTTATGACCAATCACTTTATGATGTAAACAGTACTGGATTTTTTGCATGTGTAAAGGGTACAGTAGCATAGTGGTTATGTTACTGGGCGAGTAATCCAGAGGCCTGGACGAAAATCCAGAGTCATGAGTTCAAATCCCGCCACGGCAGCTGGCGAATTTAAATTCAATTAATTAATTAAAATTCAATTAATTAAATAAAAATCTGGAATTAAAATACTAGTATCAGTAATAATGGCCATGAAACTACCGGATTGTCGTAAAAACCCATCTGGTTCACTAATGTCCTTTAGGGAAGGAAGCCTGCCATCCTTACCCGGTCTGGCCTATATGTGACTCCAGACCCACAGCAATGTGGTTGATTCTTAATGGCCTAGCAAGCCACTCAGTTGTAAAATCTCGCTACGAAAAGTCATAATAAGAATAAAACCGGACGGACCACCCGGCATCTGACCACTAGGCACCGGACTCGACAACGGCAAAACACCAAGCCCAGTCGACCCTGCAAGGTCCTCCTTACTAACATCTGGGGACTTGTGCCAAAATTGGGAGAGCTGTCCCACAGACTAGTCAAGCAACAGCCTGACATAGCCATACTTACAGAATCATATCTTTCAGCCAACGTCCCAGACTCTTCCATCACCATCCCTGGGGATGTCCTGTCCCACCGGCAGGACAGACCCACCAGAGGTGGCGGTACAGTGATATACAGTCAGGAGGGAGTGGCCCTGGGAGTCCTCAACATTGACTCTGGACCCCATGAAATCTCATGGCATCAGGTCAAACATGGGCATGGAAACCGCCTGCTGATTACCACCTACCGTCCTCCCTCAGCTGATGAATCAGTCCTCCTCCATGTTGAACACTACTTGGAGGAAGCACTAAGGGTAGCAAGGGCACAAAATGTACTCTGGGTGGGGGACTTCAATGTCCATCACCAAGAGTGGCTCGGTAGCACCACTACTGACCGAGCTGGCCGAGTCCTGAAGGACATAACTGCTAGACTGGGCCTGCGGCAGGTGGTGAGCGAACCAACACGAGGGAAAAACTTACTTGACCTCGTCCTCACCAATCTACCTGTCGCAAATGCATCTGTCCATGACAGTATTGGTAGGAGTGACCACCGCACAGTCCTCATGGAGATGAAGTCCCGTCTTCGCACTGAGGACACCATCCAACGTGTTGTGTGGCACTACCACCGTGCTAAATGGGATAGATTCAGAATGGATCCAGCAGCTCAAAACTGGGCATCCATGCGGCGCTGTGGGCCATCAGCAGCAGCAGAATTGTATTCCAGCACAATCTGTAACCTCATGGCCTGGCATATTCCTCACTCTACCATTACCAACAAGCCAGGGGATCAACCCTGGTTCAATGAGGAGTGTAGAAGAGCATGCCAGGAGCAGCACCAGGCGTATCTAAAAATGAGGTGCCAACCTGGTGAAGCTACAACTCAGGACTACATGAATGCTAAACAATGGAAACAACATGCTATAGACAGAGCTAAGCGATTCCACAACCAACGGATCAGATCAAAGCTCTGCAGTCCTGCCACATCCAGTCGTGAATGGTGGTGGACAATTAAACAATTAACGGGAGGAGGAGGCTCTGCAAACATCCCCATTCTCAATGATGGCGGAGTCCAGCACGTGAGTGCAAAAGACAAGGCTGAAGCGTTTGCAACCATCTTCAGCCAGAAGTGCCGAGTGGATGATCCATCTCAGCCTCCTCCCGATATCCCCACCATCACGGAAGCCAGTCTTCGGCCAATTCGATTCACTCCACGTGATATCAAGAAACGGCTGAGTGCACTGGATACAGCAAAGGCTATGGGCCCCGACAACATCCCAGCTGTAGTGCTGAAGACTTGTGCTCCAGAACTAGCTGCGCCTCTAGCCAAGCTGTTCCAGTACAGCTACAACACTGGCATCTACCCGACAATGTGGAAAATTGCCCAGGTATGGCCTGTCCACAAAAAGCAGGACAAATCCAATCCAGCCAATTACCGCCCCATCAGTCTACTCTCAATCATCAGCAAAGTGATGGAAGGTGTCATCGACAGTGCTATCAAGCGGCACTTACTCACCAATAACCTGCTCACCGATGCTCGGTTTGGGTTCCGCCAGACCTCATTACAGCCTTGGTCCAAACATGGACAAAAGAGCTGAATTCCAGAGGTGAGGTGAGAGTGACTGCCCTTGACATCAAGGCAGCATTTGACCGAGTGTGGCACCAAGGAGCCCCAGTAAAATTGAAGTCAATGGGAATCAGGGGGAAAACTCTCCAGTGGCTGGAGTCATACCTAGCACAAAGGAAGATGGTAGTGGTTGTTGGAGGCCAATCATCTCAGCCCCAGGGCATTGCTGCAGGAGTTCCTCAGGGCAGTGTCCTAGGCCCAACCATCTTCAGCTGCTTCATCAATGAACTTCTCTCCATCATAAGGTCAGAAATGGGGATGTTCGCTGATGACTGCACAGTGTTCAGTTCCATTCGCAACCCCTCAGATAATGAAGCAGTCCGAGCCCGCATGCAGCAAGACCTGGACAACATCCAGGCTTGGGCTCATAAGTGGCAAGTAACATTCGCGCCAGATAAGTGCCAGGCAATGACCGTCTCCAACAAGAGAGAGTCTGACCACCTCCCCTTGACAATCAACGGCATTAGCATCGCCGAATCCCCCACCATCAACATCCTGGGGGTCACCATTGACCAGAAACTTAACTGGACCAGCCATATAAATACTGTGGCTACGAGAGCAGGTCAGAGGCTGGGTATTCTGCGGCGAGTGACTCACCTCCTGACTCCCCAAAGCCTTTCCACCATCTACAAGGCACAAGTCAGGAGTGTGATGGAATACTCTCCACTTGCCTGGATGAGTGCAGCTCCAACAACACTCAAGAAGCTCGACACCATCCAAGATAAAGCAGCCCGCTTGATTGGCACCCCATCCACCACCCTAAACATTCACTCCCTTCACCACCGGCGCACTGTGGCTGCAGTGTGCACCATCCACAGGATGCACTGCAGCAACTCGTCAAGGCTTCTTCGACAGCACCTCCCAAACCCGCGACCTCTACCACCTAGAAGGACAAGAGCAGCAGGCGCATGGGAACAACACCACCTGCACATCCCCCTCCAAGTCACACACCATCCCGACTTGGAAATATATCGCCGTTCCTTCATTGTCGCTGGGTCAAAATCCTGGAACTCCCTTCCTAACAGCACTGTGGGAGAACCGTCACCACACGGACTGCAGTGGTTCAAGAAGGCGGCTCACCACCACCTTCTCGAGGGCAATTAGGGATGGGCAATAAATGCTGGCCTCGCCAGCGACGCCCATATCCCATGAATGAATAAAGAAAAGAAAAGTATCTAATGAGGCATCTGAAGACCTGGTATCAATTTGGAAAAAATAGGTAGGTAAAGGCAGTCATTTCATTGGGTTACCAATTGTGTCCTATTGACAGTTGTTTTAAGATTCAAGCACACACTTCAGCGGGGAGAGAAAAAATTCAGCATATTCTCTGTATTATCTTTAGAATAATTAAAGAAATTATTAAAAAAAGGATAAAAGCTCATCATGTTAGCTGGTTTCCTGATCTGAATTGCTGCCTTTGGCAGCTTCTTGGAACTTAGAAAGATAACAGGGAGATTTTCTTGGGTCTGCATCCAGGCACACTGGATTGCCTGGGCACACTGAATATTGGAAAATCAGGCATACGCTTCAACCCATCCAACAATCCAAAATTCGCTGCAGCCGTGCGATTCACTGTGCCTGGATACAGACCCAGGAAAATCTCCCTCACAGATTGTCAGAGTTTGGCTTCCAGCTCCTTTGCAATGTGGATTCATGCCACTGAGCATTGAGGCATGATGGGAACCAAGGACAGGTAAAGACATTCCAGGTTGGACACATTGAGAAGACGGTGCTATCAAGCTTGCCATCTTAGTAACTCTTGTATTTTAAAAAATGCCGTAACTTTCGTTTTTAAAAATGAATATTTGAGAGTAGGGTATTTTAAGGGCTTATTGTGGAATATTCCTTTAATTGAAAATTTAACATCTCCTTGCACCCAAAAATAGCATTGATCCACTGACCACCATTGTGAACATTCAGTAAAGAACAGAACACTCTAGTTCTGGTTGTTCCAGAAAACTTACCCTACCTGGAACCACCTCACTATGGCTCTGACAAAAATGAAGCAGTTATGTCCTGTTTTTGCTTTGTAGCAATTTTTTTTTAGTTCAATCATTGATCATAAGGTAGTTTTAAAAAAACTCGCTTAATCAGAATTTTGTCCCAGGATTAATTTGATACAAATATTGCAAGTTTATCGGTTGTCTGTGAAGATTGAGAGAGGAATCAAGCTAGTTTTGAATAAACACAGATATGTGCACAAACTGCCAGTTGTTTTCAAATTTAGTTGACAATGATCCAAATCCAGGAAATTCTGGTAACTGTTTTGAGGGATATCTAAGGCGCTGTATTTTTCAGTTGGCTTGGAACTTCCAAGAGATATAGATATAATATTTAGTAATTTGCTCATTTTTTATTAAATAAATTCACTTAATATTTGAAATCTAAAATGAGGTCAGATGTTGAGATGCTCTACGGCTTATAGAAAATAGGAGTGAGCACCTATGGAGGCATTGGATAATTCCCGTAACTAAAATAATTAATGTAAACGTTGTTCTGGTCATTATCGTGGGCACATAACTTAAAACTCACCTAGGTATCAAGCTCATTGAAGATACTCTCAAAGGCATAGGGAGTTGGGGCTCACCTATGAGAATGATCTAAGATATGCAAGCTGAAAAATCTAGATTAAGAAGAATAGTATAAATCCAAACATAATGCTGGCATATAATACTGTCTCTTCAAATGTTTATTAAATACATGGCAAATAAGACTTTTCCAAACTTGTATAAATTAACTACTTACTTGCCAAAATCTATTACTTCACCTTTAACCAACAGGAGTACAGGCAAACATTGAAGTGGTTGGCCAGAAAAGATCAGATGTAGTAAGAAAGGGAAATAACGAAGGATGGAGAAATGCTGTTACTTGAAAGATAAAAAGTAAACTGAGCAAAATTTAAAAGCAACAGCATAGTGAATTAGTCTAATTTTGGTCTCGTTAATGACCATTTTTTGTGCAGTTCTGTCTATTTTTGTGCCCTTTTGAAAAAAAGATGTAACCCTGAAGGATGCACCTTGTGCATATCCTCACATAGGTTTCCTTATCTTGTCTCACATTAGTGTCCAAACTCTGACCTGCTACTGATAATGGAGTTGATCCTGAGCCATATTATTTAGTGTAGGTGGTAGCTGCCTGCAGGTTAATGGGGTGTTTTCATTTATGCTTACGAGCTTGGTTAAGAACCACTGTTGTTTTAAGTTTTGTTTGGTGGTTTAACATTAGCATATCAACTTCAGATTTGGCTCAGTGAATATCTGTATGTTGAACTTTTGAAGTAGATTAAGAAGTAACTTACTTATGCTTTACTGGAAATAAAACAGTGTTATTGTGACACTAAGAATTGTGATTATACTTTAATTGACCAGAAAAACAATGTATATCCAGGGTGTGTTGCTACAAGCAGTAAGTGAGCTGAATTATATCCAATTAAATTATGTTGCATATTATGTTCTACAAAGAAACCACATCAACAAGGCATCCACAGCCCTTCCAGGCATTATATTGAAAGGCCTTTTATCTTCAGCGATCTCACTACATCCATGTAATTGGAGCAGCTTTTATTATCTTCTGTCTGCTTCTTCAAAAGTTTTTGAAAGCTCTTCAGTAGCTTCTGGAATGTATGGTGAGCTGCACTTCTGCCAGTCTAGCTCATCACACATCTGATGGTAAGGGTAAGTTAACAATCTGACAGTAAGGGAGCATCTTGCAAATAGTGACCATGATATGACTGAATTTGATATTAGGATTGAGAGGGAGAAGAGAGAGTCACAAACCAAGCTTTTAAATTTAAGTAAGGCAAACTTCGAAGGAAAGAGAAATAAATTGACCGCAGTAAATTGGGCTGAACTGTTAATGGGTAAACCTACAGACAAACAGTGGCTAGAATTCAAAGAAGTGTTTGATACGGTGGAAAACCAGTATATACCCCTAAAAGGCAATGGCGCTGCTTGTGTAATTAAGCAATCATGGTCAACAAACATGGTAAGAGACAGTATCAAGCTAAAAGAAAAGGCTTATACAAATGCAAGGAAAAGCAGAAGAGCTGTAAAAAAACAATAAAGGAATACAAAGAAAGTAATAAGAGGTGCAAAAAGAGAATAAGAAAAAAGCTTGCAAGGGATATCAAAGCTAACAGCAAAAGTTTTTATAAATATATCGAGAGAAACAGAGTGGTAAAGGGGAATGTGGACCCATTAAAGTTAGATGTAGGCAAGACTATAATGGATAATAAGGAAATGGCAGACATGTTAAATGAGTACGTTGTATCTGTTTTCACAATGGAGGAAGAGGACAAAATATCAGCAGTACAAGGGAACTTAAAAATAAGTCAAAAGGAGGAACTTAGTGGATTTAATATAAGTTAAAAAATGGTAATGGAGAAAATAATGGGATTTAAGGTGGACAAATTTGCGGGATCTGATGGGTTCCACTCCAGGGTATTAAAACAAATATGTGAGGAAATTTTCCAAAGCTCTATAGATTCAGTAATCATAGCTTTAGACTGGAAAATTGCAAATGACCCTCCATTATTTAAGAAGGGAGAGAGGGAGAAACCAGGGGGGTAATTTTAACCCCAAAGAACGGGTGGGTTAGAGGAGGGTGGGAGGTTAAAGTCACAGATTTTTGAAGTACGACCGCAACTGGGCTCCAGTGCGCCTAATTCCGGGTTTAACCCAGGTGCGTTTGAATGTGTGCGCACATCGGGAACCAGAAGTCCCGCTCCCAATTAATGCTGGTGGGCGGATTGTTAAAGGGGCAATGTACCTCATTGCGGCACAATGGTATACAGTCAGGAGGGAGTGGCCCTGGGAGTCCTCAACATTAACTTTCAAATTTCAGAACCATTATTTAGTAATTGTATAAAATAAATAGAAAATTCTACATGCCTCCAAACACCTATGATCAGAGAGTAACACTGACATTATTCATTATTCAGGGGGACAAGAAGCCCTTCAAGAACTTCCCCTACACAGCCTAATATGCACTTAGATTCACTCAAACCAAAAATGAATTAAATGGACAGGATAAGGGAAGTCACATGGCATCAGGTGAAACATGGGCAAGAAAACCCCTTGCTGATTACCACCTATCGCTCTCCCTCAGCTGATGAATCAGTCTTCCTCCATGTTGAGCACCACTTGAAGGAAGCACTGAGGGTAGTAAGGGCACAGAATGTACTCTGGGTGGGGGACTTCAATGTCAATCACCAAGAGTGACTTGGTAGAACCAATATTGACAGAGCTGGCCGAGTCCTGAAGGACATAGGTGGTGAGATAACCAACACGAGGGAAAAACTTACTTGATCATGTCCTCATCAATCTACCTGTTGCAGATGCATCTGTCCATGACAGTGTTGCAGGAGCCACCACCGCACAGTCCTTGTGGAAGCGAAGTCCCGTCTTCACACTGAGGACACTGTCCGTCGTGTTGTGTGGCACTATCACCGTACTAAATGGGATAGATTCAGAACAGATCTAGCAGCTCAAAACTGGGCATCCATGAGGCGCCGTGGGCCATCAGCAGCAGCAGAATTGTATTCCAGCACAATCTGTAAACTTATGGCCCGGCATATTCCTCACTCTACCATTACCAACAAGCCAGGGGATCAATGAGGAGTGTAGAAGAGCGTGCCAGGAGCAGCACAAGGCAAACTTAAAAATGAGGTGCCAACCTGGTGAGACTACCACACAGGACTACATGCATGCTAAATATCAACATCCTGGAGGTCACCATTGACCAGAAAATTAATTGGACCAGTTATGAGAGCAGGTCAGAGGCTGGGTATTCTGTGGCGAGTGATTCACCTCCTGACTCCCCAAAGCCTTTCCACCATCTACAAGGCACAAGTCAGATGTGTGATGGAATACTCTCCACTTGCCTGGATGAGTGCAGCTCCAACAACACTCAAGAAGCTCGACACCTTCCAAGACAAAGCAGCCCACTTGATTGGCACCCCATCCACCACCTTAAACATTCACTCCCTCCACCACCAGCGCACCTCGGCTAAAGTGTGTACCATCTACAGGATGCACTGCAGCAACTCACCAAGGCTTCTTCGACAGTACCTCCCAAACCCGCAACCTCTACCACCTAGAAGGACAAGGGCAGCAGGCGCATGGGAACATCACCACTGCACGATCCCCTCCAAGTCACATACCATCCTGACTTGGAAATATATCGCCGTTCCTTCATTGTCGCTGGGTCAAAATCCTGGAACTCCCTTCCTAACAGCACTGTGGGAGAACCTTCAGCACACGGACTGCAGCGGTTAAAGAAGGCGGCTCACCACCACCTTCTCAAGGGCAATTAGGGATGGGCAATAAATGCTGACCTTGCCAGCGATGCCCACATCCCATGAATGAATTAAAAAACAATTGAAATAGTTGAGGTTCTTAATTTTTTGTGGATTCTAAGGCTGAAACTAATTTAACCTCATCTGCACAGGTTTTCCATGGCTTCTGAATCTCATCGGGTGAAAGGAAGCTAGAAGGGCCGATCCATAAGGTGATAAGGTGAGTGCCTTTACTGCACTGCTTGTGGACCAGGAAGAGCAGGGGTATTCCCTCCAGGCCCAACAAGCTTACCTGACGCAAACGGACACCTACGGTTGGCCTACCCACCCCCCGATGTCCGACCCCACCCCCCGCCCCCCCATTGCCCGACCCCCCCGATGGGAGACATCCCCCCATGGGAAACCCTCCAAAGTGTAGCATTGGAAAGGAGAAACAAAGGGCAAAAGGATCGGGAGAGAAAAATAGCATTAGAGCAAAAAATAGTATGGTATTAGGTGGGAGTAGACTAAGGGAGAGTACAAGAAAGTCTAAGACTGGTTTTCAGTGTATGTGTGTATACGCACGAAGCGTGGTAAACAAGGTTGGTGAGCTGCAGGTGCAAATAGCCACATGGGAATATGATGTCGTGGCGATAACGGAGATCTGCCTCAAAAAAGGGCAGGATTGGGTACTAAATATTCCTGGATACAAGGTGTTCAGGAAAGATAGGGAAGGAAAGAAAGGAGGGAGGGTGGCAGTATTGATTAAGGAGAATATTGCAGTGCTGGAGAGAGAGGATGTCCTGGAGGGATCAAGGACAGAATCTATTTGGTTAGAGTTAAGAAACAATAGAGGTGCCATTACACTACTGGGTGTATTCTATAGGCCACCAACTAGTGGGAAGGATATAGAGGAGCAAATTTGCAGGGAAATTACAGAGAGGTGCAAAAGCTATAGAGTAGTGATAATGAGGGACTTCAACTATCCAAATATAGACTGGGATAACAATAATAATATAAGGGGCAAAGAGGGGGAGGAATTTTTGAAATGTGGTCAGGAAAACTTTCTTGACCAGTACATTTCAGGCCCAATGAGGAAGGAGGCATTGCTGGACTTGGTTCTCGGGAATGAGGTGGGTCAAGTGGAGCAAGCATCAGTGGCGGAGCATTTAGGGAGCAGCGATCATAGTATCATAAGGTTTAGAATAGCTATGGAAAAGAACATGGACCACTCTAAAGAAAAAATACTAATTTGAAGGAAGGCCAATTTCAATGGGATGAGAACAGATCTGGCCCGGGTAAGTTGGAATCAAAGATTGGCAGGCAAAACTGTAATTGAACAAAGGGTGGCCTTTAAGGAGCAGATGGTTCGGGTACAGTCTAGGTACATTCCCACGAGGGAGAAAGGTAGGGCAACTGAAGCCAGATCTCCCTGGATGACAAAAGAGATAGAGAGTAAGATGAAGTGGAAAAAAAGGGGCGTATGATAGATGTCAGGTTGATAACACAAGTGAGAACCAGGCAGAATATAGAAAGTTCAGATGGGAAATGAAAAAGGAAATAAGAGGGGCAAAGAGAGAGTATGAGAATAGATTAGTGGCCAACATAAAAGGGAATCCAAAAGTCTTCTACAGGCATGTAAACAGGCAACGGGTAGCAAGACGAGGGCTGGGGCCGATTAGGGACCATAAAGGAGATCTACTCATGGAGGCAGAGGGCATGGCTGAGGTACTAAATGAATACTTTGCATCTGTCTTTACCAAGGAAGAAGATGCTGCCAGAGTCTCAGTAAAGGAAGATATAGTTGAGATACAGGATTGACTAAAAATTGATAAAGAGGTACTAGAAAGGCTAGCTGTGCTTAAAGTAGATAAGTCACCCGGTCCAGATGGGGGATGCATCCTACGTTGCTAAGGGAAGTAAAGGTGGAAATTGCGGAGGTACTGGCCATAATCTTCCAAACATCCTGAGATACAGGGGTGGTGCCAGAGGACTGGAGAATTGCAAATGTTACACCCTTGTTCAAAAAAGGGTGTAAGGATTAACCCAGCAACTACAGGCCAGTCAGTTTAACCTCGGTGGTGGGGAAACTTTTAGAAATGATAATCCGGGACAGAATTAACAGTCACTTGGACGAGTGAGGATTGATTCGGGAAAGCCAGCAGGGATTTGTTAAAGGCAAATCGTGTTTAACTAACAATCGTGCTTGATAGAATTTTTTGATGAGGTATCAAAGAGGGTAGGTAAGGTCAACGCGGTTGATGTGGTGTATATGGACATTCAAAAGGTGTTTGATAAAGTGCCGCATGATAGGCTTGTCATCAAGATTGCAGCCCATGGAATAAAGGGGGCAGTAGCAACATGGGTATAGAATTGGCTAAGTGACAGGAAACAGGGAGTAGTGGTGAATGGTTGTTTTTCGGCCTGGAGGGAGGTGTACAGTGGTGTTCCCCAGGGGTTGGTGCTGGGACCACTGCTTTTCTTGATATATATTAATGACTTGGACTTGGGTATACAGGGCACAATTTCCAAATTTGCAAATGACACAAAACTTGGAATGGTAGTAAACAGTGAGCAGGATAGCAATAGATTTCAAGAGGATACAGACAGGCTGGTGGAATGGGCGGACACGTAACAGATGAAATTTAACGCAGAAAAATGCGAAGTGATACATTTCGGTAGGAAGAACAAGGAGAGGCAATATAAACTAGAGGGCACAATTCTAAAAGGGGTACAGGGACACAGAGATCTGGGGGTATATGTGCACAAATTGTTGAAGGTGGTAGGGCAGGTTGAGAAAGCGGTTAAAAAAACATACTGGATCCTGGGCTTTATAAATAGAGGCATAGAGTACAAAAGTAAGGAAGTTATGTTGAACCTTTATATAACACTGGTTCTGCCACAACTGGAGTATTATGTCCAGTTCTGGGCACTGCACTTTAGGAAAGATGTGATGGCCTTAGAGAGGGTGCAGAATAGATTTACTAGAATGATTCCAAGGATGAGGGGACTTTAGTTACGTGGATAGACTGGAGAAACTGGAGTTGTTCTCCTTGGAATGGAGAAGGTTATGAGGAGATTTGATAGAGGTATTTAAAATCATGAAGAGTCTAGACAGAGTAGATCGAGAGAAACTGTTCTCATTGGCGGAAGGGTCAAGAACCAGATGTCATAGATTTAAGGTGATTGGCAAATGAGCCATAGGTGACTTAAGGAAAAACTTTTTTACACAGCGAGTGGTTAGGATCTGGAATGCACTGCCCGAGGGGGTGGTGGAGGCAGATTCAATCATGGACTTCAAAAGGGAACTGGATAAGTACTAGAAAGGAAAAAATTTGCAGGACTACAGGGATAGGGCAGGGGAATGGGACCAGCTGGATTGCTCTAGCATATAGCTGGCGTGGACTCGATGGGCTGAATGGCCTCTTTCCGTGCTGTAACCTTTCTATGATTCTATGTCTGACCCCACCGATGGGAGACCACCCCCTATGGGAGACCCCCCTCACCCCCGGATGTTTTTCAAGGTCCACCTCCATGTCCTCCATGGCCCATGATCTCTCCCTCCCTCCATCCTCTCTGATTCCCAGCTCCTTTCCCTCCCGACAGACAGCCGGTCTGTCAATCTGGCTGGATGTCGCAAAGAAAATCCGGAAGCAAAAATAATTACCTTCAATCGAGTTGCAATTGCCGATTCCGATGCTCTCACTTCACTTCCGGATTTCCATAAGGAACATCTACCCACCTTTGGAGTTCCCGGCTCCAAGTAAAAATCATGGTAACTGCAGACCTGTCAGTTTAACATCAGTTGTAGGGTGGTTACTGGAACCTATCATCAGAGACAGAGTGACTGAGTACTTGGACAAGCATCAGCTAATCAAAAAGAGTCAGCATGGATTTGTGAAGGGTAGGTCTTGTCTGACTAATTTAGTTGAATATTTTGAGGTCACCAGCATAGTGGATAGGGGAGTGTCTACGGACCTTGTCTATATGGACTTGCAGAGGGATTTGATAAGGTTCTGCAGAAGAGATTATTAGCAAAAATGAGAATGCACTAAATTGGAGGTAACCTTGTGACATTCTTCGGTAATTGGTTTGGAGGTAGGAGACAGAGCGGGAATAAAGGTGTGTTTTCTGATTGGCGGCATATTAACCAGGGATATGTACTGGGGCCTCAGCTTTTCACCATATATATTAATGACTTGGATGAAGGAATAGAGAGCTCTATATCCAAATTTGCAGATGACACTAAGTTAGGAGGCACAGTAAGTTGTGTGGGCGGGAGGAGGAAGTTGCAAAGGGACAGAGACAGATTAAATGAGTGGGCAAAACAATGACAGATGGAGTTCAATATAGGGAGTTCTGCTTGTTGTGCATCTGTTGAGAGGGAGAAGAAGCAAGATGCAAGCATGATGAAGAGGTGTTGAATGGAACACCTGGTGACCCTGGAGTGTAATTGCTGCAATATGCTTGCTCCCAAGGGTCCCTCTAGTGTTCAATTTCTAATATATAAGTACATAAAATCCAGCAGCTTTCATGGCTATTTTTCTGTTCCCAACCCATAAATTAGCAAATTTACTAAATTCAGTTTTGCATTTTGCTATGATGGAATTTGAACTCACGACCTCTAGGTTTCCTCCAACTAAATATTGGGAAGACTGAAGCCATTGTCTTCAGTCCCCGCCACAAACTCCGACCCCTAGCCACCAACTCCATCCCTCTCCCTGGCCACTATCCAAGGCTGAACCAGACCATTCCCAACCTTAGCATCCTATATGACCCTGAGATGAGCTTCTGACCACATATCCACTCCATCATCAAGACCGCCTAATTCCACCTCCATAACATCACCTGTCTTTGCCACTGCCTCAGAGCATTTGCTGCTGCAAACCTCATCCATGCCTTTGTTACCTCTAGATTTGACTATTCCAATGTTCTCCTGGCCGACCTCCTATTTCCACGGAAACTTGAACTCATCCAAAACTCTGCTGTCGTATCCTAACTCGCACCAAGTCCTGTTCACCCACCACCCCTGTGCTCGCTGAACTGCATTGGTTCCCGGTCTGGCAACGCCTCGATTTTAAAATTCTTATCCTTGTTTTCAAATCCCTCTATGGCCTTGCCCCACCCTATCTCTGTAACCTCCTGTAGCCCTACACCATCCGAGATCTCTGCGCTCTTCCAATTCTTGCCTCTTATGTATCCCCAATTTTAATCACTCGAACGTTGCCGGCCCTGCCTTCAGCTGCCGAGGCCCTAAGCTCTGGAATTCCCTCCCTAAATCTCCCCGCCTCTCCACCTCGCTCTCCTCCTTTAAGACGCTCCTTAAAATCTACCTCTTTGATGAAGCTTTTGGTCACCTGTCCTAAGATCTCTTTATTTGGCTTGGTGTCAAATTTTGTTTGATAATGCTCCTGTGAAGCGTCTTGGGACGTTTTACTACATCAAAGGTGATATATTACTGCAAGTTGTTGTTGTAGTAGTAGTAGTAGTAGTAGTAGCAGTAGTAGTAGTAGTAGTCTAGTATGATAGTAACGAGGCTACTTTCTCTCCCCTCCTGTCAGGCCTCTGTAAAATCTATCTCTTCAACCACATTTTTGGTTCTCTCCTCACTTCTGTTATTGATTTTTGGCTGTTTCTCTTTGTGAAGATCACGTTAAAGGTGATATCATTGTGGGTGGCAAGTAAATGGTTGTGTAATGCCAAGAATCATAAACCTTGTGTCTAGATTTCCCTATGGTGGGTGATTATGGATGGTGACCAGGTATGTGCAGAGTTAGCTGATTTGTAGTCATCTGATGGGTGGTAGGCAGCTTTCTGGTTGTGGTGTTTTATCTTTGGGTGGGTGAGGGTGGGAAGGAGAATTACTGTAGCGATGCATCCATAGGATTCCTGCAGAGCCTGAAACAATAGACTTTCAAACCCATCAATCAAACCTGATTGTCAAAGGAAAAGGAATGCTCATCGCTATTATGTAATTGAGTGACATTTACACTTGTACAATGATAGCTGGTGAAGGAAGAATTTTTAGTGTGCACACTTGAGCTTGATTTATTAATTAGGTTTATGTGGACCAAGGTCAGATTTAATGTATGTGACAGAACCAACAACTCGGTAGATGAACAGAAATATTAGAAATGGTATGTGGCTTGGCTATACTTTCCTTGCTAAACTGAAAATGTGTCAACATGTCTACTCACCTAAATATTTTTTTTATTAGGGAATTAGGGGTTACGGGGAGTGGGCAGGAAATTGGACATGAATTTAGATTTGAGGTTAGGATCAGATCAGCCATGATCTTATTGAATGGCAGAGCAGGCTCGAGGGGCCGATTGGCCTACTCCTGCTCCTATTTCTTATGTTCTTATGTTCTTATTATTTCATGGGATGTGGGCTTCGCTGGCAAGGCCAGCATTTATTGCCCATTCCTAATTACCCTTGAGAAGGTGGTGGTGAGCCGCCTTCTTGAACTGCTGCAGTCCGTGTGGTGAAGGTTCTCCCACAGTGCTGTTAGGTCCGAAATCTAAACAAAGGAAACTACAAAGGTATGAGGAATGAGTGATAGATTGGGGAGCTTCATTAAAAGGCATGACGGTGGATAGGCAATGGCTAACATTTAAGGAACAAATGCATGAATTGCAACAATTATACATTCCTTTCTGGTGCAAAAACACAAAAGGAAAAGCGGCCCAACCATGGCTAAGAAAAGAAATTAAGGATAGTATTAGATCCAAAGAGGAGTCATATAAAGTTGCCAGAAAAGGTAGCAAGTCTGAGAATTGGGAACAGTTTAGAATTCAGCAAAAAAGGACCGAGAGATTGATTAAGAGGGCGAAAATAGAGTATGAAAGTAAACTTGTAAGGAACATAAAAGCGGACTGTAAAAGCTTCTACAAGTCTGTAAAAAGCGGAAGATTATGGAAGACAAATGTAGGTTCCTTACAGTCAGAAACGGGAGAATTTATAATGGGGAACAAGGAAATGGCAGAGCAATTAAACAGATAATTTGGTTCAGTCTTCACGGAAGACGATACAAATAACTTCCCAGAAATGCTAGGGAACCAAGGGACTAGTGAGAAGGAGGAATTAAAAGGAATTAGTATTAGTAAAAAAATAGTGCTGGAGAAATTAATGGGACTGAAAGCCGATAAATCCCCAGGGCCTGATAATCTGCATCCCAGTGTACTAAAAGAGGTAGCCATAGAAATAGTGGATGCATTGGTTGTCATCTTCCAAAATTCTATAGGTTATGGAACAGTTCCTGCAGATTGGAGGCTGGCAAATGTAACCCCACTATTTAAAAAAAGGAGGGAGAGAGAAAACAGGGAACTACAGACCGGTTAGCCTAATATCAGTAGTAGGGAAAATGCTAGAGTCTATTATAAAGGATGTGATAACAAGACACTTAGAAAATATCAATGGGATTACACAAAGTCAGCATGGATTTATGAAAGGGAAATTGTGTTTGACAAACCAACTGGAGTTTTTTGAGGATGTAACTGGGAGAATTTTTTTTTATTCGTTCATGGGATGTGGGCGTCACTGGTGAGGCCAGCATTTATTGCCCATCACTAATTGCCCTTGAGAAGGTGGTGGTGAGCCGCCTTCTTGAACCGCTGCAGTCCGTCTGGTGAAGCTTCTCCCACAGTGCTGTTAGGAAGGGAGTTCCAGGATTTTGACCCAGCGACGATGAAGGAACGGCGATATATTTCCAAGTCAGGATGGTGTGTGACTTGGAGGGGAACGTGCAGGTGGTGTTGTTCCCATGAGAATGCCT
Organism: Heptranchias perlo; assembly: GCF_035084215.1. NCBI lineage: Eukaryota > Metazoa > Chordata > Chondrichthyes > Hexanchiformes > Hexanchidae > Heptranchias > Heptranchias perlo. The sequence continues at coordinate 30,673,015 of NC_090334.1, read as the reverse complement.
ACGGGATGCCCCCTCTAATGAAAATACCTACGTGGTAAGCTTTCGGTAGAATAGTGAAGCTTTCATTAGGGAATAATAAAATAATACCATTGCAATTATTAACAGGACAGTTAAGTTTAGAAAGGGTTAATTAGAAGCTTGTTTGCTCACACTATTAAACAAAAGGCCTTTCTTGTATTCATCAAGAAGTAACCTTGATAAGGTGATAGTCTGGGGTGAGAATCTTTATATGAATAGTGACTCTGTGCTGGACAATGATGAGAACCATACCAAGCTAAGATAAGGTGCTGTATTGAAACATTGGAATACGCATGTATTAGGACCACCCGTGAGTGGTCGGTCATTCTGTCATTTAGCATGGGAAGAGCAGGCTTTGCTTAGGATTGGTTTTAACCCCTTGATAATCATGTCCCTCCCTTTCTGAAAAGGTATAACTGAATGAAATTTTTGGCATGTAACTTGGCTTTTTCTGAGTATTGATCAACTCTGTAGAGAGTTGAAATTGATGCTGCAGAATAGGTACGCTATAGCTGAATAAACTTTGTGTGAACTACACTGATGTATTCGACTCAGTAATTGCTGAACCAGACTGAGGTTAAAAGAATCGAGTTCATCACCCATGTGCCTGCTGCTCTTGTCTTTCTAGGTGGTAGAGGTCGTGGGTTTGGGAGGTGCTGTAGAAGAAGCCTTGGCGAGTTGCTGCAGTGCATCCTGTAGATGGTACACACTGCAGCCACTGTGCACCGGTGGTGAAGGGAGTGAATGTTGAGGGTGGTGGATGAGGTGCCAATCAAGCGGGCTGCTTTTCCTGGATGGTGTCGAGCTTCATGAGTGTTGTTGGAGCAGCACTCATCCAGGCAAGTGGAGAGTATTCCATCACACTCCTGACTTGTGTCTTGTAGATGGTGGAAAGGCTTTGGGGAGTCAGGAGGTGAGTCACTCGTCGCAGAATACCCAGCCTCTGACCTGTTCTTGTAGCCACAGTATTTATATGGCTGGTCCAGTTAAGTTTCTAGTCAATGGTGACCCCCAGGATGTTGATGGTGGGGGATTCAGCGATGATAATGCCATTGAATGTCAAGGGGAGGTGGTTAGACTCTCTCTTGTTGGAGCTGGTCATTGCCTGGCACTTGTCTGGCGCGAATGTTACTTGCCACTTATGAGCCCAAGCCTGGATGTTGTCCAGGTCTTGCTACATGCGGGCACAGACTGCTTCATTATCTTCATTGTGAATGGAACTGAACACTGTGCAATCATCAGCGAACATCCCCATTTCTGACCTTATGTAAGATTCTCAAAATTCACAGATCCCCCAAAAACTCAGAGAAAAACCCTAAAGAAATTCACCTTTTCCCTGAGTATGGAAAAACTTTGGCCCCCTGACTAAAATCCTAAGATGGAAGGATAGGTGAGAGGTCACCAGACGAAATCAACAACATACACACCGTGGAGCTTCATACATGTCTCTGTTTTAATGCAAAACCGACCGCAGGGGGTCGACAATCACTCCCATTGAAAGAGGCAACTTTTTCCAGACATGGTGGGGCCATGCCTTTGTTTAAAGCAAAACCAACAACACCTAGGACGTTGGATACAAAAGGAAGCCTTATGTGACAAGCTCTAAATCAGAATTAAAACAATGACACATTGGGAGAAGCAATTTGCAATATGATTGGGACCATCAAAAGGCCATCAAAGAACTTTGTAAGAACTGTTTAAACAGACCATTGTAAGAGACAGCCACAAGGCGAAAGCTCGCTCTCTCTCTCTCTCTCTCTGGCTTGCTGGCTCTGGTGGGCTGCTTGTCTTGGTTCTGCCTGTGTCTGGAAAGAAGAGCAGTTTCCAGAGAACAACAAGGAAAGCAGTTCTACAGGGAAGGACAGCAGCTCTAGAAGCAGGCCGACACACAAGAAGAAACCAGAGCAACAGTCCCAGTGACCATCAGACACCTCGCGGCAACAAGGGCCTTACGAAACAACCAAACGAATATTACCACCAACCAACCGGGTAATATTGAGCCACCGCGACCAAAGAAAACCAACTCGGGAGAAAACCGAAGATCCGCAAAGTTTCCACTCTACAATCTATTTCTGACTTACCTCTGGGTGAATTACTGTCAAGGTTTCGTTTGGTGAGCATTATCCCTGGTCCTTTAGAGTCCAACCTAGCTAGTACAGTGGGATTTGGGAGGGGTGAGGTATCTTTCTACTGTAATTTCCCTTGCGTGTACTGAAGTGTTTCCCATTTTATTAGAGTGTTAAGATTGTCGTGTTGTATTTCCTCTCTTGAATAAAGGTCAAAATTTCTTGCACCAAAATCAGTTGTCTGCTGCACTTTGTCACAACCCCCAAATAAGTCCAAGGTCTAGAACCCAGGGAGTGGGAGTGATTCGGACCGCTCAGAAGTCAGAGGTGAAGCTGACACACACCACCACCCCCTACAAATGGCGACCCAGATGGGACTTTGGCAAAAGGGATGTGACACAGTGGATACTGATTTGGAAGAGAGAACTGTAATGGAAGAGAGGATTTCAGATTATGTGTTCAGTAAGGTGAATATGGAAAAAAAATGGGTCACTAATCTGTTAAAGGCTGGGCGCCCGGTAGATGCTGCAGCTAAATGGACAGAAGGAAAGGATCATAAGAAATCCATAGAAAAGGCAGTCTGGCTGATGTGCTTCAAGAAACAGATCCAGCTTTTGGACAGGCTCGTTGAAGCACAGGCAGCTGAGATCCGGCAGTCAGCCGTTGAAGTCCAAACGAAGGCCCTAGCAGGGGAGAAGTTACTGTTAGCATTGCAGGCTCTGAACCAGGAAAGGGTGCAGTTAGTGGGGGAGCATAAGACCCAGCAGGAATATTTACAGTGTCCGGTCACTGAGGCCAAGAACACCGAGCTGAGGTTGCGGGAAAAGAATGCCCGCCTGGCAAGTCAAGTAAGAGAGCAGGAGGAGAAAGTAAAAGGCTTACAGGCAGCCTATAAGATAGAGAGTATACTGATGGGGTGATAATGGGCCGGATTAGATTTGTCCAGCTTTCTGTGGACAGGACATAGCTGGGCAATTTTCCACATTGTCGGGTAGATGCCAGTTTTGTAGCTATACTGGAACAGCTAAGTTAGAGGCGCGGCTAGTTCTGGAGCACAAGTCTTCAGCACTATTGTCGGGATGTTGTCGGGGCCCATAGCCTTTGTTGTATCCAGTGTACTCAGCCGTTTCTTGATATCACGTGGAGTGAATCGAATTGGCTGAAGACTGGCTTCTGTGATGGTGGGGATATCGGGAGGAGGCTGTGATGGATCATCCACTTGGCACTTCTGGCTGAGGATGGTTGCAAACGCTTCAGCCTTGTCTTTTGCACTCACGTGCTGGACCCCGCCATCATTGAGGATGGGGATGTTCATGGAGCCTCCTCCTCCCGTTAGTTGTTTAACTGTCCACTACCATTCACGACTGGATGTGGCAGGACTGCAGAGGTTTGATCTGATCTTTTGGTTGTGGAATCGCTTAGCTCTGTCTATAGCATGTTGCTTCCGCTGTTTAGCCTGCATGTAGTCCTGTGTTGTAGCTTCACCGGGCTGGTGTCTGGTGCTGCTCCTGGCATGCTCTTCTGCACTCCTCATTGAACCAGGGTTGATCCTCTGGCCTGTTGGTAATGGTAGAGTGGGGAATATGCTGGGCCATGAGGTTACAGATTGTGCTGGAATACAATTCTGCTGCTGCTGATGGCCCACAATGCTTCATGGATGACCAGTTTTGAGCTTCTAGATCTGTTCTGAATCTATCCCATTTAGCACGGTGGTAGTTCCAACCAACACCTTGGATGGTGTCCTCACTGTGACAACGGGACTTTGTCTCCACAAGGACTGTGCGGTGGTCACTCCTACCAATACTGTCGTGGACAGGTGCATCTGTGACAGGTAGATTGGTGAGGACGAGGTCAAGTAGGTTTTTCCCTCATGTTGGTTCTCTCACCACCTGCTGCAGGCCCAGTCTGGCAGCTATGTCCTTCAGGGCTCAGCCAGTAGTGGTGCTACTGAGCCACTCTTGGTGATGGACATTGAAGTCCCCCACCCAGAATACATTCTGTGCCCTTGGTACCCTCAGTGTTTCCTCCAAGTGGTGTTCAACATGGAGGAGGACTGATTCATCAGCTGAGGGAGGGCGGTAGGTGGTAATCAGCAGGAGGTTTCCTTGCCCATGTTTGACCTAATGCCATTAGATTTCATGACGTCCGGAGTCAATGTTAAGGACTCCCAGGGCCACTCCCTCCTGACTGTATACCACTGTACTGCCACCTCTGGGACAGGACATACCCAGGGATGGTGATAGAAGAGTCTGAGATGTTGGCTGATTCTGTGAGTATGGCTATGTCAGTCCGCGGGACAGCTCTCCCAATTTTGGCACAAGTCCCCAGATGTTAATGAGGAGGACTTTGCAGGGTCGACTGGGCTTGGTTTGCCTTTATCATGTCCGGTGCCTAGTGATCCGTCTGGTTTTATTCTTATTGTGCCTTTCTGTAGCAGGATTGTACAACTTAAGCCATTTCAGAGGGCGATTAAGAATCAACCACATTGCTGTGGGTCTGGAGTCACATATCAGCCAGACCGGGTAAGGACAGCAGGTTTCCTTCGCAAAAGGGCATTAGTGAACCAGATGGGTTTTTATGACAATCTGATAGTTTCATGGCCACCATTACTGATACTAGTTTTTTTAATTCCAGATTTTATTCAATTAATTGAATTTAAATTCCCCAGCTGCCATAGCAGGATTTGAACTTCTGACTCCAGGTTCTTAGTCCAAGCCTGTGGAGTAGTAGTCCAGTAACATAACCACTATGCTACCGTACCCATATGAAACCCATACCCCACTATGCTACCATACCGATATGAATGTAACCCCCTTCCCCTCGCAACAATCTTTTCAAATTGATTGGGCTAAAATCTTTAATTATGTTTCCGAACTGCGTTTTGTTGCAGGCTAAAATCCAATGTGTGTATTTTTTGTATATAAAATTAACTTCTTGTCATGGCATAATAAACTATTAGTTTTACATGTTTTTTGGATGAACTGCATTTTCCTCCAGCTAAGCACTAGGAAGACTGAAGCCATCATCTTCAGCCCGGCCAAAATCTCTCTACCCTCGCCACTGACTCCATCCCCTGGCCACTGTCTCAGGCTGAAGCAGACTGTCCTCGGTGTCCTATTCAAACCCCAGTTGAGTTTCCGATCCCATATAATTTCCATCACAAAGACCACCTACTTCCACCTCCATAACATTACTCACCTCTGCCACTACCTCAGTCCATTGCCACTGAAACCTTCATCCATATCTTTTCTTACTACCAGCCTCAACTATTCCAATGCTCTCCTGGCTGGCCTCCCATCATTAACCCTCCGTAAACTTCAGCTCGGCCAAAATCAGCTGCCTGTATCTTATCTCACACCAAGTTCCGCTCATCCATTATCCCTGTCCTTGCTGATCAAACACTGGTTCCCGGTCCCCACAATGCCTCAAATTTCAAATTCTCATCCTTATGTTTAAATTTCTTCTTCACCACTCTCTATCTCTGCAACCTCCTCCAGTGCTCCGAACCCTCCTCTTTCTTCCTTTGACTTTGGCCTTTGGTGCATCCCTCCTCCTTTCACCCCACCGTTGATGGCTGTGCCCTCACCCGCTTAGGCCCCATGCTCTGGAATTCCCTCCCTAAATCCCTCCGGCTCGCCACCTTCCCTCTCATCCTTTACGACGCTTATTAACACCCGGCTGTTTGCCCAAATTTTTGGTCATCCCTCCTGAAAGCTCATTCTTTGGCTTGGCGTCCATTTAATTTTTCCTTATGCCTTTGTGAAGTGCTTTGAGATGTTTTTCTACGTTAGAGGCACTATATAAATGCAAGTTGTTGTTGGAGCATTTTTGAGAGAGGAAAGTTAATGACTGGACAGAACATAAGTCAACCCATCTGTCTCTCAGCTGTTACACCTCAGATATGCAATTTTGTCACAACTCCACACAATCAGGCCTGCCAGGTGTACACAACTTCATCACCAGCAATTGCTGGGACAGACCCCCCATTTGTGCTAACAACAGGACCAGATTTTTATCACGTATTTGACAATTTTACATAATGCTGGCGGCCTCTCAGGACCGCTGTACCACAGGGCAAAGAAATATATTGGGCAAATTCATGCAACAATTCGCAGCAGACTGATTAAGGTCTCTTACAGCTTGCATTTGTGTTTGAAAACAACTGCTTGCATAAAGTGAAGCCCTATCAGGAGCTGTAACTCAGCTGGAAGGCATGACTTCTCGGTTTCAAGTCTTTATATTGGTATTTCAGTTACAGGAGAGTTATGCCAAACAACCTCTGTGCACATGTTTATATTATCCTTTGCCTCTGCTGTGCTGTAAGCTGGTTGGGGATCGATTTATAAAAAGATGACCCAGACTTATGCACATGAGCGGAAGGCCAGGTCTTTGTTTTCTGAATTGGCTTCCGACAGGCCTACAGGAAAGCAAAGGCGGCAGTAAGAGGGCTGATTTTACCGATCCTTGCCTATTTTTTCAGGTGTAAAGGTGACATAGCTATACAAAACCCTGGTTAGACTGCACCTGGAGGACTGTGAGCAGTTCTGGGCATCGCACCTTCGGAAGGACATATTGGCCTTGGAGGGAGTGCAGCATAGGTTTACTAGAATGATACCCGGACTTCAAGGGTTAAGTTACGAGGAGAGATTACACAAATTGGGGTTGTACTCTCTGGAGTTTCGAAGGTTAAGGGGTGATCTGATCGAAGTTTATCAGATATTAAGGGGAACAGATAGGGTGGATAGAGAGAAACTATTTCCGCTGGTTGGGAATTTTAGGAGTAGGGGGCACAGTCAAAAAATTAGAGCCAGACCTTTGAGGAGCGAGATTAGAAAACATTTCTACACACAAAGGGTTGTAGAAGTTTGGAACTCTCTTCCGCAAATGGCAATTGATACTAGCTCAATTGATAAATTTAAATCTGAGATAGATAGCTTTTTGGCAACCAAAGGTATTAAGGGATATGGGCCAAAGGCAGTTATCTGGAGTTAGATCACAGATCAGCCATGATCTTATCAAATGGTGGAGCAGGCACGAGGGGCTGAATGGCCTACTCCTGTTCCTATGTTCCTATGACATAAGAAAATGGCAAACACCCATCACACCAGGTCTCCACAACTTTTACGTTGCCCTGGGATTTCTGGGTTTTCTGGGGGGCGGGGGAACTGAGTCTGCACCTGCATCTGCGATATTCCCAGCCTCCTGCCTCATTTTCCTACTGCAGGGTGCTGCACGTATTTGCATGGTATTGTGACCTGCCCCCTGAAACGCCATTGCCAAGAGGATCCACGGGGATCTTTGGGCAGGCCGAAGACTTCAAGATAGGCCATTTATGGAGTTTTAACCTCGTCCCCCTGGATGTCTACATCGAATCTGGATCTTCTAGCTGCTGATTTCCATCAGCATCTAGAAGGTCCCAATCTCTGAGGCCATGTAAATGGCCAGACAGGAAATACTAGTGTTCTCAGGCCCAGGCAGGAGAAGAGCACCAGATGTGCTGCTGCTGTGCAATGCCAGAACAGGGGAGGGCGTATGGCAAGAAAATGAACCCTAACATAGATAATTCTTCAATTAAAACAAAATCTGCTCTTTTTAAAGACTATCAAAGTCACGAGTCTAATGACAGTTACTGAGCTGGCCCGATGTGTCATGCACGCTAAGTCATTATGTAATTTTGCATCACAATGCAAGTAGTTGATATGCTGAACAGGTTGAGCACATTTCGAAGCTCACCGAGGGAGGTTGGAGTTCTGGTTGCAGATTGGGAGACCCATAAAAAGGTGGAAACTCTTTGAGCGTGGCTTCTCACCAGGCTTTTGGTTTTTGTCTCAGACTCTTGCTATGAGTGTGCTTCCCACCCGAATTACACAACATCATTGCGTTCTGAGCTATTGCCCATTGTGTTGTACAACAGGTTCACTAGAGACTGGGGTTTAATTGCATAGGAGGTTATTTTATTCAGTAAAAATATATTTTTAGGTGCAAAAAATGTTTAAGGGGCTGTCGAATTACTGTTATGGTTTTTTAAGCATTTCAGTAATGACCTGGCTATGTGCCGCAGTGGCAATTGCAAGTATTTTAGATTCCACTGATATTTTCACCATGTGGGTCTAATTACTGGGTTGGATCTAATTACTCAATTAGAAACTTTTGTAGAATCTATGGGTCTCTAGATTACTAGAATATTCACCTCAGCAGGGTCTCTCGTTTACAAATAGAATATTAATGTTCCTCCTCCCTCAAAATTTAAGTATTTTGAATTTTCCATGTAACTAAAATCAATTCTTCAACCAATGCACTCAGTCTGTACAGTGTGCAGTGGTAGAAGTTTACTATGTATTTGAACTAGAAGGCACCTGACAAAAATGATCTGCTTCAGCACACAGGTGTCTTCATATTGTCTAGGGGAATCTCTGTTATAACTTCAGGTCATTCATAAACATTATTACAGATGGAACTTTAAATAAGTTATATATGGAGCATAATAGATGGATTAGAGACTGAAGACGTTGAAATAAGAATGAAAGGTATAAAATAAAAGTAGTTGGAAGCAACAGCAAGCAACTGCAGTAAACTCAATAGTGGAAAAACTAGAAAATCTTTAACTTCTTCCAGTTCTGGCGGAGGGTCATCGACCTGAAATGTTGGCCCCGATATTTGCGGGGAGGTGGGATGGCAGCGGTGGGGGGGGGGGGGGGGCACGGTTGGGTGCGTAGGTAGCCCGCCCAATAAAATCTGTCCATTCCCCACGCCATCGCGGGTCAAGTGGAGCCGTCCGAAAGCTGCGCGGCGGGCGGACTGCGCACCCGCATCACAGGCTGTCAGCTGGAGGAGCTCTACTTAAAGGGGCAGTCCTCCAATGGCTGCTCCTGGAGCAAACATCCACACAACACAATGGAGCAGCCCAGGGGAAAGGCTGCTCCTAGATTTAGTGATGCCTCACTCCAGGTGCTACTGGATGGGGTGAGGAGGAGGAGGGATGTCTTCGACCCAGCGGATGGAAGGAAGTGGCCTGCCTCTGCCACCAAGAAGGCCTGGCTCAAGGTGGCAGAGGAGGTCACCAGCAGCAGCAGCATCTCCCGCACCTGGATCCAGTGCAGGAAGCGCTTCAATGACCTAACTAGGTCAGCAAAAGTGAGTATACTTACTGATTCTCCGACATTCCATCTTCCACATCACTGCCCCCACCCCGCAACTCATTCTGCACTGCCAACACTACTCTATCACATCACTCCTCACACCCACTCAAAGCTCATCCACAATTTACCTGCACTTTCTCAGTGCTTCCTCACCTCCCCATTAGTCACCCCATCACTACCACTCACCCCAATCCTCATACAATGTCATGGCTCTGCCTCATACTCACCCTTTGATGCATCTCTTTCACGGTCAGCCACACCCAAACCAATGCATTCATTGGTTGGCCACGTCACCATCACTCACTCACGCATCTGTACTTTCTCCCCTTATAGGAGAAGAGAGCCCAGAATGCACGGGAGAGGGCGAGGACCTCGGGGGGCTGCAATGAATCGTAGTCCTCACACATGCAGAGCAGGAGGTGCTGGACCTGAGCTGCACTCTGGAGTGCCTGTCCGTCGGGGACGCCAAGATTGGCACCTGACAAACGTCTGGTGACAGAACTTTAACATTCACCACACACAATATGAATTGATGCCTTGCCATCTTCAGCACCTCAGTATGCTCATCGCAACATGACACATCTGTGATCATGCTTAATATTGCCTTCTGATCTCTTACAGGGCCTTCAGCGACCACTGTGACGGCAGAGGGCGATTCCTCAGAGAACCTGCTGGCCTCTGAGGGTGCACCGTCACATCTGAGCGAGCCATCCACCAGCGCAGATACACACACCTCGGTGGGTCCCCGTCCGCAGTTAGTTGGGGTTGAACATGGTGAGTTACCACACAAGTGAGCACGAGCAGACACTGCTGGCAGGTGCAGCTGTGGAGAGTCCGCGTCGGTGGGAGCACTCCTCTCCAGGCTCTGCTCAGCTGGACGCAGATGCTGAAACCTGGGGGCCATCCTTTAAAAGGAGAATGATTGAGGGGCAGCAGTACATTTGTGAGGTGCTGGAACAGGTGCCACGCGCACTCTCCACAATAGCGCAGAGGATGGAGGAGTCCAACTCCTGCATGAGTGGAATGGTGGCACAGGTACAGGAGGGAATCTCTGAGATACTGTCACAGGTAAGTGCAGGAATGTCTGCGCTGGAGGGAAGTCCATTCAGGGCCTGACAACGGCCGTTCGGACTCAGGATGATCAACATTCTGCCGCCTTAAACAGGCTGACAGATATACTAGCACTGGCCTTACAAGGCTTCACACATGTCCTCCAAACTGTCATCCAGCAGAGTGGTAGGAGTGATGTGGGCCTGGCTCAGGGGAGGGATGATGGCAAAAGGGGACATGGAAGTGGGGACACCACTCAAAGCGCCCCCACGTCTCACCCGTTGCCCCCCTCTCAACCAGTACCCACAATGCTGCCTCCTCTCCAGGTGGCCGAGTCTGCCCCTGTACAGGTGCAGGTGGAGCAGTCTTTGGAGGGGCCCTCACGGGCACAAAAACCCAGAGGGCGTAGGCCCAAAGCATCTAATCGGTCAGGGCATGAAAAAGAGCAACCTGCCACTACCTCTGCTGCAGCCACAGGGGAAGCACCACGTAGAAGTAGTCGGAAGCGAAAGGCGAAGGTTTTGCAGGGGGTGCACAAGGATGTTTGACGGTTGGTCATGTTTTTTCTTTATATTTGCTTTTTGTTAAACTCACATTAAATATTATTATTGTCACCACTACTGCCACGTCTTGGCTATTCTTGACTGGCTTCTGTAATAAGGCCCTTTCATGAGGTTCACTATGGATCACTCTGCAGTGGGTGTATGTGTAGTTGCAGGACTGTTTTGTGCAGGGAGGGGTTGGGGGGTTGAGGGTGGTGCTGGTGTGGGGCGCTGCTCTATCCAGGTGGTGTGAGGACTGGACTGTTCACACAGTCTGATGTTAGGAGAACTGTTCACATATCAGTGACTCCCTGGCCTCACGAGCAGCCAGGTGAGCCGCTGTTCTGCCCATGGGTTGCTCCTGCTCCTCCTCCTTCCCCTCCTCCTCCTCCCCCTCCTCCTCCTCCTCGATGTGAATGGGGTCTCCTCTAGCGGCACCCCTCTCTGTTGCACTATAACGCATCCCACTCTGTCTGGTGCATATTGAAGCATCTCCCCCAGAACGATCAAGGCACCTGAAGCGCATCTTGGGCAGCCTTATGGCATGCTCAATTGTAGACCTTGTAGCGATGTGGCTGTCGCTATAGCGACGCTGTTGCTTGGTGGTGGGGTTCCTCAGAAATGTCATGAGCCACGTGTGCAGGGGGTATCCCTTGTCCCAAGGAGCCAGCCTTTGCAGGTGTTCAGGGCGTGGAAGAGGGGCGAGATGTTGGACTCCCGGAGGATGAAGGAATCGTGGCAGCTGCCAGGGTATCTGACGCACACGTGAAGGAATCTCTTGTGGTGGTCACAAATGAGCTGAGTGTTGATGGAGTGATAGCCCTTCCTGTTCATGAACAGTCCTGGCTCATGTGGAGGTGCTCGTATTGCTATATGGGTGCAATCGATTGCACCCTGCACCCGTGGGAAGCCAGCCACAGAGTGGAATCCCACTGCCCTCTCCGTCTGGCTGAGGTCGTCCATGGGGAAGTTGACGTTGTGCGAGGCCCTGCGAAACAAACCGTCGGTGACCTGCCTTATGCACTTGTGTGCAGACGACTGAGAGACCCCGGCGATGTCCCCGGTGGCACCCAGGAATGAAGAAGTTGAGGGCAGTGGTGACTTTGACACTGACAGGTAAGGAGATGCTGCTCGGCCCAGCCAGGAACAGCTCGGCATCAAGGAGGCTGCAGAGGTCAGTGACTACCTGGCGACTGACTCTGAGCCTCCGTATGCACTACTCCTCAGAGAGATCCAGGAAGCTGAGCCTCGGTCTGTAGACCCTGTGGTGAGGGTAGTGCCTCCTGCGACGTCGCTCTCTCTGTTGTTGCCCTGTGTGCTCTTGTGCAGGTGCCTGTGGCGCAGCACTGTGTTGTGGAGCTCCACGTGGCGGAAGTGGATGCCGTGCTTGGCGAGGCTGGTGATGTTGCTCATCCTCGGATGTAGTGGTGAATGCACCTTGGCGCCCCCCCTCCCATCAGTGTCAGTTTGAGGGGGTCTGCAAAGTAGTTAACTATGTTTGCACAGCAGAGTTTTGGATGGAAAGTAAGAATTTTGAGTGAAAACACAAAGGTCTTGCAGCCAAAACTTTGTCTGAAGTGACAGAGTGCCCTGCTGCAAGAAATGACGTTTTCTCCCCACCTGTCAAAGAAGCATTTGCATCTCCCACTGGCTGCTGGCTGAAACACGTCTGTTGCAACAGGGAGTGTTTCCCACAGCACAGGAAACACACTGAGGATCCTTCAAAATTGCACCCCTGCCAAAATGTCTACTCAATCAAGTAGTTCAAGTACCTCAACTATCAGGCAAACTATGCAAATGATCATCCCGCTGGCTTTAATTGCCGGTGGGACTCCCGCATTCGGGAGGTGCGCACTCACCCAGACGCGTCACCGGGGAGCCCAGAAGTCAGCGGGTTGGAGCCGGGCTCTGAACTCGCTCGGCATTTCAGAGATTCTCGGAGCCCCCCCCGCCCCCAACGCACCCGCTCCGTCACCCGAAAATCGGCCCCGTTAACTCTGTTTCTTTCTCCACAGATGCTGCCTCATTTGCTGAGTATTTCCAATATTTTTTGTTTTTATTTCAGATTTCCAGCATCCACAGTATTTTGCTTTTAATCAAGCTTTGTATTATTTCAGACATGCAATGCATTTCGTAAAAGGCTGATAACTAAAAGGTATTGTCCAAGCTATTAGCACAAAAAGCAGAGAAAAAGGATGTAAAACAAGCATCTTTTAAATAAAATGAACTTGGCGGACTGGACGATGCGGTGATTTAGCTCATCGGCTTTAACCTTTGGAACCTGGGTTTCAATCCAGCCCAGTCTGAAGGGATGAAAGTTGTGTGTGGGCTCTATTCGACATGAGTTAGGGGAGTTCCTACAGCACAAAATTGTTTCTAAGTTAGCAGCCACAAGGTGGCTGATGTAGAAAGTGGAAAATCTCGTACTGCTGTAAGGTGCTCTTCTGAGGTTAGGGATTAGGCTGATCATTGGGGTAGAGTGGAAGGGGCTTTACTTCCCATCTAATTGTTCTATACCAGACCGAAAAATATATCATCGTCCCAGGGTGAGTGAAACAGGAACATGTTCAATTTCTCACCACTGAAATCCCTTATCTTGATGGGCACGAACAACACAATGTAAAAAAGGGGCAAGAAATTGAGATGAAACCAATTTGGAGAGGGCTGATTAACACTCCTGTGCCTGTGATATGGCAATCAACTATTCAGATGAGAAAGAGGAGGAGGTTTTCAGTAATATATACAAGATTAGTACAACATCCTTTTGAAAGTACAAGTAGAAATTCAGTGATATTCTTCCACAAGAATGTTTTTGTGTTACTAAAAGCATTGGCCTTTCCTATACAACCAATAAATAGGTGAGAGGGTGGCAGACATTGTCACTTAGTTGGCAATGTCATTTCCTGTGGGACGACACTCCATACCGCTCTTTAAACTGTTATCTCTGGGAGAAGGTGCTTACTGGCTGAAGCATCTTGTGTGCAACACTCTCCTCAAACACACATTATATAATTACGGTATAACTGACATCTTTATCTTTGTAGCAGATATCAGTTAAGTGAGGACAATTTAAACCATTAAGCCAATACAAACCATTCGCTTTTAGAAATTGTCTTGTATTTAATCAGAAAACTTTGGGGTCGAGTTTCGTCTTGTTTACATTAGTAATATCAGCGCAATCCGGGCAAAATCATCGGAACCAGCGCAAGAGATCGGGGAATTTTAAATGTAAGTGAGTTATGTCCAAAACGACTTACATTCATGTTTTCCATGTTCTTTTATGCTGGTTTATGATTCAATTCACCTGGACCAGGCCTCGCCCACAAAACTGGCCACACCCCCAGATCAACGTTGCAAGATTCCGCCGAATTGCGCTCATTTTCTTAGGCGCACAGGCACTACTAGGCACATTTTAAAAGGTTTCTCATATCAAAAAATACTTAATTTACTAAGAAACTGACCAGTGAACACCAATGAAACTAGTAAATGGTTCAGAATTTTTTTTTACAGTCATTTACAGTGATATTAAATCCAGTTACTCACAGGTGGAGGTCTGGACACTCTTATTGAAAATGCTTATTTTTGGTGATAAATCCATTTCCAGCTGCATTAATAAAACTGCATCAGGTTACCACCCTTAAATACATCAAGGAATATTTTCTAATGGAGAGAAAAAAAACAGATTATGTTCTATTACGTTGCCCAATTACGCTGATTAGAAAGAATCTTGGAATCATAGAACGGTTACAGCACGGAAGGAGGCCATTCGGCCCATCGAGTCCACGCCGATTCTATGCATGAGCAGTCCAGCTAGTCCCACTCCTCCACGCTTTCCCCGTAGCCCTGCAAATTTTTTTCCTTTCAAGTAATTATCCAGTTCCCTTTTGAAGGCCATGATTGAATCTGCCTCCACCACTCCCTTGGGCAGTGCATTCCAGATCCTAATCACTCGCTGTGTAAAAAAGTTTTTCCTCATGTCACCTTTGGTTCTTTTGCCATTCACCTTAAATCTATGTCCTCTGGTCCTTAACCCTTCCGCCAATGGGAACAGTTTCTCTCTATCTACTCTGTCTAGACCCTTCATGATTTTGAATACCTCTATCAAATCTCCTCGCAACCGTCTCTGTTCCAAGGAGAACAACCACAGCTTCTCCAGTCTATCCATGGAACTAAATTCCCTCATTCCTGGAATTTTCTAGTAAATATCTTTTGAACCCTTTCTAAGGCCTTCACATCTGTCCTGAACTGCGCTGCCCAGAACTGGACACAATACTCCAGTTGTGGCCAAACCAGTGTTTTATAAAGGTTCAGCATGACTTCCATACTTTTGTATTCTATGCCTCTATTTATAAAGCCCAGGATCCCATATGATTTTTAACCACTTTCTCAACCTGCCCTGCCACCTTCAACGATTTGTGCACATATACCCCCAGATCTCTCTATTCCTGTACCCCTTTTAGAGTTGTGCCCTCTAGTTTATATTGCTTCTCCTCGTTCTTCCTACCGAAATGTATCACTTCGCATTTTTCTGTGTTAAATTTCATCTGCCATGTGTCCGCCCATGCCGCCAGCCTCTTGAAGTCTATCACAATCCTTCTCACTGTTTTCTACCCTTCCAAGTTTTGCGTCATGTCCAAATTTTGAAATTGTGCCCTGTACACCGAAGTCCAAGCCATTAATATATATCAAGAAAAGCAGTGGTCCCAGCACTGACCCCTGGGGAACACCATTGTACACCTCCCTCCAGTCCGAAAAACAACCATTCACCACTACTCTCTGTTTCCTGTCCCTTAGCCAATTCTGTATCCATGTTGCTACTGCCCCCTTTATTCCATGGGCCGCAATCATGATGATAAGCTTACTGATAGGCACTTTATCAAACGCCTTTTGAAGGTCCATATACACCACATCAACTGCATTGCCCTCATCAAAAAACGTTATCTGGTTAGTTAAACACGATTTGACTTTAACAAATCCGTGCTGGCTTTCCCTAATCAACCCACCTTCGTCCAAGTGACTGTTAATTCTGTCCCAGATTATCATTTCTAAAAGTTTCCACCACCGAGGTTAAACTGACTGGCCTATAGTTGCTGGGTTTATCCTTACACCCTTTTTTGAATGAGGGTGTAACATTTGCAGTTCTCCAGTCCTGTGGCACCACCCACGTATCTACGGATGTTTGGAAGATTATGGCCAGTACCTCTGCAATTTCCACCCTTACTTCCTTCAGCAACGTAGGATGCATCCCATCCAGACTGGGTGACTTATCTACTTTATGGAAGATTTTATGTTTCTGATTATGCAAATGGATTTTATTGGAAAGTTGAACTGTAACCTAACTAGCACAATTTCGAGTGCATTTTGTGCACAATTTCCCTATTGTGCCCTAAGTGGAAACCCTACCCCATTGTGTTCATTATGTGGTTGGTTCCTGTGAAATGAATCTTCCTTGCAATAACCCTCAATCTTCAGAAGTAAATACAACCAATTTTGAAAGGAATGATGGAAAACTTTTAGCTAGATGTTTCAGGTGTTAAGATTACATTGTAACTGTCATTGGGCACAAGGCCACTTTAGTAATCACAGGACCCACATTTTAACAGTCATATCTAGAAAACCGTAGGCAACATTTACTTCAATATATTAATTGGTGACCGTCAAACAGTACTTTCATGAAATCAGTTCAGTGAGTCCTTCAGAGAACAGTACTATGTATACAGTGATTTCTGAGGTTGCAGGTCACTCTAACTGTATTACTCTGAGACATTTTAGTCACTTCATAATGACTGTGGCTTTCAATCACAGCTATGTAATGCTTGCTGGTAGCAACTTAGCCAATTGCCTTTCAAATTGTAATCCACGAATGCAATAACCAATGTAATCCCTTGTTATGATGCCAGTAGGTGATCGTAGCCAAAGGTGCAGTAAAATAGCTTACTTATATTTGCCCTAATGAAGAAGGCCTTTCAAATCCATATATAAATATACAAATATTTAATAATTATAAACCGATACATACTTCCTATCACAAACATAGGACTATACAGACCGTAAAAGACCGTGACGGTTCCCCTGACTGGTCCCAAAGTTTGAAAAATACCGTACTACGCTCCCTCTTATCACTTCTTTTTGCCAAAAAAAAAATTATCCAATTCTCTCTTGAGTTTGCCAACACCTTTGTCCTCACTGTGTCCCTGGGCCACCTGTTCCACACAATCACCATTCTTTTTGTGAAGTAGTTAAATCTTCTGAGCTTGTGCCAATCTCATTATGTCAAACAACTTATTAGGGTGCAGTTTAAAATCTTGAATACTTCAGTAAGAGCTCCCTTTTCTCCAGTGCAAACGTTGGGGAGAGTTATAGAACAAAGAGATCTAGGAGTACAGATTCATAGCTCCTTGAAAGTGGAGTCACAGGTGGATAGGGTGGTGAAGAAGGCATTCAGCATGCTTGGTTTCATTGGTCAGAACATTGAATGCAGGAGTTGGGATGTCTTGTTGAAGTTGTACAGGGCATTGGTGAGGCCACACTTGGAGTACTGTGTACAGTTCTGGTCACCCTATTATAGAAAGGATATTATTAAACTAGAAAGAGTGCAGAAAAGATTTACTAGGATGCTACCGGGACTTGATGGTTTGACTTACAGGGAGAGGTTAGACAGACTGGGACTTTATTCCCTGGAGAGTAGGAGGTTAAGGGGTGATCTTATAGAAGTCTATAAAATAATGAGGGGCATAGATAAGGTCGATAGTCAAAATCTTTTCCCAAAGGTAGGGGAGTCTATAACGAGGGGGCACAGATTTAAGGTGAGAGGGGAGAGATACAAAAGGATCCAGAGGGGCAATTTTTTCACTCAAAGGGTGGTGAGTGTCTGGAACGAGCTGCCAGAGGCAGTAGTAGAGGCGGGTACAATTTTGTCTTTTAAAAAGCATTTGGACAGTTACATGGGGAAGATGGGTATCGAGGGATATGGGCCAAGTGCAGGCAATTGGGACTAGCTTAGTGGTATAAACTGGGCGACATGGACATGTTGGGCCGAAGGGCCTGTTTCCATGTTGTAACTTCTATGATTCTATGATTCTATGATTCCCTGATTCTCCCGGGGCCTCAATTATTTCCCTGTATTTATTGACGACTTAGATGACGGGATAGACAGCCATATATCCAAGTTTGCCGATGACACGAAGATAGACAGCATTGTAAGCATTGTAGATGGAAGCATAAAGTTACAGAGAGATTATTAATAGATTAAGTGAATGGACAAAACTTTGGCAAATGGATTTCAATGTAGGCAAGTATTGTAGGGTGTTTTGGGGGTGTTCTCACCCTATTGATCGGTGCCGATATCAGGTCCCTGGTCTAGCCCAGGAACACCTATACCTCACGGATCGGGGGTCTGGGAAAAACGGGACTGATGCTAACGCACACGGTGATGGATCATGTAGCCTAATAGCACAGAGAACACACAAACTCGGTGTTTGATTTTTGAATTGGAAGGTTGGTTTTACTGTACTGCCAACGCGAAGAAAATGATGATTAAAATGGTCCTACGCAGTACATTGGGTTACACACACACTACAGTACACTACCCCGCTAGACTAAGAGGTTGGTGGGGACCCTGGAGACACCTATCACACACACACACACGTGGTCGAGGCTCACCAATCCTTGCACACTTGCGGGTCTGGCTGACCTGTTCTCTCCTGTAGGGTTCGTTGGTTTCGCTGGAAGCCGCTCTCCTCTCTGAAGAGCTCGGGTGGCGGAGGAATCAGCCCAAAAGTCAGGGCTGAGTTGCACAAGTGAGGAATCCGAGAGATAAAAGAGGAAAAAAGGGGGTTTCGGGCTTCCACTTTTATACCCCTCTCTTACAATAGTTTTTAACATTAACAAGGTTACTTCAATGTTCGTTTAAAAGTTCTTTCAAAGCCTCTTAAAAGTCCTTGATGGGTTTCAATGGCCTCTCGTCTTGCTGCAGTTGCCTCTCTCGATGGGCTATTGTTCTTCGAATTAATGCTGCTTGTTGATCAACTGCTATACACGGCTCCTTTTGTATCCAACGTCCTAGGTGTTGAACGGTTTTGCTTTAAAACAAAGACATGGCCCCACCATGTCTGGAGATGAAATTCACTGGGTGGTGGCTGTTTAATTCAACCATGTTTTTTTTCCCACATTCCACTGTGTTTTGTTGACTCGTTTGGTGACCTTTCAACTGCACCTTCCATCTTAGAATTTTGGTCAATGGCCAATTTTTACAGACTCAGGGAAAAGGTGGAATTCACTGAATTCTACAGTATGAGGTCATCCATTTTGGACCTAAAAAGGAGAGATCAGAGTACTTTCTAAGTGGTGAAAAGCTTGAAACAGTGGCGGTCCGAAGAGATTTAGGGGTCCATGTACATAGATCATTAAATCATGGACGAGTGCAGAAAATAATCAAAAAGGCTAATGGAATGCTGGCCTTTATATCTGGAGGACTAGAATACAAGGAAGTGGAGGTTATGCTACAGCTGTACAAAGCCCTGATTAGACCATACCTGGAGTACTGTATTCAGTTCTGGGCACCGCACCTTGGGATGGATATTTTGGCCTTGGAAGGAGTGCAGCTTAGATTTACTAGAATGATACCTGGACTCCAAGGGTTAAATTACGAGGAGCGATTACACAAACTAGGGTTGTATTCCCTGGAATTTAGAAGATTAAGGGGTGATTTGTTTGAAGTTTTCAAGATATTAAGGGGAATTGATAGGGAAGTCAGAGAGAAACTATTTCCACTGGTTGGGGAGTCTAGGACTAGGGTACGTAGCCTAAAAATTAGCGTCAGGACTTTCAGGAGTGAAGTTAGGAAACACTTCTATACGCAAAGGGTGGTAGAAGTTTGGAACTCTCTTCCGCAAACAGCAGTTGATGCTAGCTCAATTGTTAATTTTAAAGCCGAGAGTGATAGATTTTTGTTAACCAAAGGTATTAAGGGATATGGGACTAAGGCGGGTATATGGAGTTAGATCACAGATAAGCCATGATCTCGTTGAATGGCAGAACAGGCTCGAGGGGCTAAATGGCCTACTCCTGTTCCTATGTTCCTATGTTCCCTGAGCCTCATCATATCTCAGATACCAAAAAACAACCCAAACACCTAATCTCCGTTATCCTTTTAGTTTCCCTTCTCTGGGCAACTTATCAGGAGTCCCCACTTTCCTGGCCCTTCAAAGGACCTGGTGGAGGACAGGTGAGACCAGGCATAGCTGTCCGCCAAACGGTGGAAGTGGCGCCCACCTGGAGGTCCAGGCTGGCGTTGCAACCTTAGCCCCTGAAGAAATATTTTTATTTCAAAAATATTTTTACAGTGGCCCTCTTACAAGGTGGGGGGGGACACCTATGACTTCTTTCTGGGAGTTACCCACCCCCCCCCCCCCCCATTTCCAGGACCAACTACTTGCAGCAGACTTTCTGACCCCTGACCTTAGATGGACTTCTAGTGGCATGGAGGCTTACCATTGGCATGAAAATTAAATGACCAAGAACTTTGGCAGAAGCGGCAGAGGTGGGCACATCTTGACACCTACGCCGGTATGTGGCATGCGTAGATAATTGGCACCAGGATGTTTCCACTGTAGTACGGTGACCAAAATTGTACACAGCACTCCAGGGGGATAGAACTAATTCTTTATACAAGCTCACTATTACCTCCTAGGCCTTGTTCTCTATCCCTTTAGCCTCAGATGATGCTCACATTTTTTACAGCTATCACTCACTTTTCCAATGGTTTAATGAGCTGTCTGCCAGGTCCAGTACCCTGAAATCCCAATCTTGTGTTTTGTCTCGTAGTCTGTTACTGCTCATCTTATATTTTCACTGCTTACTTGCCTTCCCTGGACTAATTACCTTGTATTTGTCCATGTTAAACAACATCTGCCACTTGTCAGTCCAATTCGCAATCTTTCCAGATCTGCCTATATTTTGTCCACTTATTTCCTGTTATTGGCAGCTCCCTCCCTATTTTGTACTGTCGGCTAAACCAGATAGTTTTGTTTCTGAGCCCACTTCCAAATGATTTTTGTTTAATGTTAACAAAATTGGCTTAGCACTGACCCTGAGGCAATGTTCTATTTGCTTTGTTGCACACTGAGGCAGCTCCATGTACAACTACAATTTGCTTCCTCAAACTGAGGTAATTTCTGATCCACTCCAGAAGTTTCCACTTTATTCCATGCTTTCTGGCCTTGTAGACCAATCACCTGTGTGGATAAAATTAATGGGTAGATTCTAAAGGCACTGTTCCATAATCATTAGTCTCTGCATGAATGATTAAACTAAGAGAGACTGTATTCCCCAGTCATGAAACAGTTTTCCATTTTGGCCATTAATATATGTAGATATTTGTTCAAGACACTTACTCAGTGCCAGGTCTCCTGACTTCTGACTGGTCTACCATCATTAATTTCCTTTGTTGCTTCATACATCTTCCTCAGCTTTGTCAAAAAGTAAACACAGCCGAAATAAAAGTGTAAAGACATTGCAACTGAGCTGCTCTTTTTGCCCTAAATAGAATACATGCTGGCTGTTTGCTGGATTGCAGGATTGAAAAGACAATGGGGTAAATTTCTGTGGAAGTTCTACCAATCTCCTGTTGTAACTATGGTGGAAGATCGCTGGAAACCGCAGAGAAATGGGGTAAATGGCCATTTATGCCATTTCTCCGCGATTTACGTCATTCTTCCACAAAGTCACAGCAGACGATTGGGAGAATCCCAACCCAAATATTGCCCCAATGTTTTTAAAGTGTGTTTCTTATAAAAGGAAATATTTATTTTATATTTTTTCAAGATTATGAAAGAATAAATAGAAAAGCTTGAAATGTGAACCATGCCGGAAGTCTGACATTTACCGTCAACTTTCAGCTGGGGTTTAATGAGAAGTACATCTGGCCGGGATTATATTGTTTCTCATAAGGATGAGGTTCATATTTGGTTCATAAAAGTCCCAAGACACACATGATCAGCTTTCAACAAATTAACAAACTTTTTTTATTATCGGTAATATATACACTCAGGATCTTACTATTCCTACATCTTTTGTGTTGACTTTTCTTTTACTGCTGCGAACCACTAAGATTATGGTGGCTAAGCTTTGCTATGTAGCTTTATGTCGAATGATAGGAAGAAGGGCACATTTTACATCAGGCTAGTTTGGGATCAACTGTCAGATTTTTATGAACACCAAATGTTTTAAGAACATAAGAAATAGGAACAGGAGTAGGCCCTACGGCCCCTCGAGCCTGCTCCGCCATTCAATAAGATCATGGCTGATCTTCTACCTCAACTCCACTTTCCCGCCCTATACCCATATCCCTTGATTCCCTTAATGTCAAAAAATCTATCGATCTCAGTCGTGAATATTCTCAACGACTGAGCATCCACAGCCCTCTGGGGTAGAGAATTCCAAAGATTCACAATCCTCTGAATGAAGAATTTTTTTCTCCTCTCAGTCCTAAATGGCCGACCCCTTAGCTTGTGACCCCTAATTCTAGACTCTCCAGCCAGGGGAAACAGCCTCTCAGCATCTACCCCGTCTAGCCCTCTAAGAATTTTATATGTTTCAATGAGATCACCTCTCATTCTTCTAAACTCCAGAGAATATAGGCCCATTCTACTCAATCTCTCCTCATAGGGCAACCCTCTCATCCCAGGAATCAATCTAGTGAATCTTTGTTGCATCCCCTCTAAGGGAAGTATATCTTTCCAAAACTGTACACAGTACTCCAGGTGTGGTCTCACCAGAGCCCTATATAATTGCAGCAAGACCTCCTTACCCCTGTACTCCTTGAAATAAAGGCTAACATACCATTTGTCCTCCTAATTGCTTGATGTACCTGAATGTTAACTTACTGTGATTCGTGTACAAGGACACCCAAATCCCTCTGAATACCAACACTTCTTAGGTCTCTCACCTATATTCTGTTTTTCTATTCTTCCTACCAAAGTGGATAATTTCACATTTCCCCACATTATCCTCCATCTGCCACCTTCTTGCCCAGTCACTTAACCTGTCTATATCCCTTTGCAGCCTCTTTGCGTCGTCCTCACAGCTTACTTTCCCACCTAGCTTTGTATCGTCAGCGAACTTGGATACATTACACTCGGTCCCCTCATCTAAGTCATTGGTATATATTGTAAACAGCTGAGGCCCAAGCACTGATCCTTGTGGCACCCCACTAGTTACAACCTGCCAACCTGAAAATTACCTGTTTATTCCGACTCTCTATTTTCTGTCTGTTAACTAATCCTCAATCCATGCTAATATATTACTCCCAATCCCCTGAGCCCTAATTTTGTGCAGCAACCTCTTGTGTGGCACCTTATCGAATGCCTTTTGAAAATCCAAATACACTACATCCACTGGTTCCCCCTTATCTACCCTGCTGGTTACACCTCAAAAAACTCTAATAGATTTGTCAAACATAATCTAATAGATTTGTCAAACACGATTTCCCTTTCATAAAATCGTGTTGACTCTGTCTCATCATATTATGATTTTCTAAGTGTCCTATTACTACGTCCTTAATAATAGATTCTAGCATTTTCCCTACTACTGATGTCAGGTCAACTGGCCTATAGTTCCCTGTTTTCTCTCTCCCTCCTTTCTTTAATAGCGGGGTCACATTTACTACCTTCCAATCCACGGGGACTGTTGTAGAATCTTTGTCTTTGAGATATAGATAGGAGTATTACATATATGATCCCAAACATGAAATAATTGCTATTATTTTATGTCTTGTAATATAAACTACAAACAAATTTACTCAGAGAGGCTATAGGAATGGCTGGCATGTAAAATGAAAAAGACACATGGTAAAATATATTCTTCTGTGGCTGGTGCTAAGGCACATGGAGCTATACTCTGCATCTGCCTGCACTATATGTGACCTAAATATATATTTTTTGAATTCAATGATAAAAGAGCCTATTTTTCAGTTTTCCTTTCCCAAAGTGTTGGCATTTCCTGTCCTATGCCATTACCTTGGCCCGGGGGAAGCCCCTATGCAGGGCTATCTCCTAGCAAGGTGCAGCACTGGCAGACAGGGCAGAGAATTCAGGGGCAGTTGCAGGCCTCTCAGCCAGACAGGTCAGCAGGAAAGTTCAAGCTACTGAGAAATACCCACCCTATGGTCAGTGGGTGCCCCGTGCTTGGGCATCTAGATAGTGTTGCAGCAAGGAAAATGAGACAGGAGGCTATGAACGGACCTGCCTTGTCGGCATCAGTGCAATGGGCCAACTCTTTCCCCTTACCCCCGGCACCCCTGGGCAGCATAAAAGTGGTGGAGTCCAGCGGAATGGATCTTCACCCCTTTTTCCTAACCTTTGTCTCTGGGGGGAAAGGGGAATTCCCAGGTGTCCAGTGATGCATAGTCAGTGCTGCACAACGGCATCAGTATAACTAATTGCAGCAAGTGCAGATCTAACTTACAACATAAAGCTTCCAAAGTGTTCATGCTACCTCCTACATGTACTATCTTTACATTTCTAATTTTAGGATGGAGCTCACTATACAGCAGCTCTTTTCTAAGTTTAAAAACATCACCAGCAACCTGTGGATTTGTTCAGGTGTATGTGTGCGGAGCTCGGCCCTCCATGGTTTAGGAGCTGGGCGAGTTGTCAAGTAGTCACACAGCTTAGAAATTCTCCTGCTTCTGCACCACTTAACACAGCATAACTAGGGCACAAGTCTCAAAGAGTATCTGAGACCACTGCAGTCTTTGACGCCAGTAGTTTTATTTAGGAGGGCACAGACAAAAACTAACCACAGCATCTGCTAATCTTTACTTGTAAGCTGGGTGAAATTATTTTTTAGAGGGAATAAAATGAATACCTGTTGAGCAAATATATTTTGGATGTCATAATCAGCCAAACAACAACAACAACTTGCATTTATATAGCACCTTTAAGGTAGTAAAACGTCCTATACGTTTGACAGGAGCGTTATCAGACAAAATTGGACACCGAGCCACATAAAGAATTATTAGGAGAGGTGACCAAAAGCTTGGTCAAAGATATAGGCAAATGTATAATCATAACAGAGCTTTGTTATTAAACGTAGCAGCTCCAAAATCAGTGGGTCTTTGATCTCGGCGTTAGTGCTGGGATGAGCCCACTGGGAACTTCCCACCTGCTGCCCTTACCTGGCCTTCTGGCCTATATGTGGCTCCAGTCCACACACCAGCGTGGTTGACCAACTGCTTTCCGAATTGGCCCAGCAAGCCATTCCGTTGTATCAAACTGCTGAACTGCAGCAGTTCAAGAAAGCGGCCCACCACCACCTTCTCAGGGCAACTAGGAATGGACACTAAATGCCGGCCTTGCTAGCGATGCCGACATCCTGAGAATGAATTAAAAAAATTGAAGTAAAACACATCATCAATTGAATCACAGGGATGCAGTGTCCCAGGAGGTGGCCACATGTTCCCCAGGGTAGACTGCAGCATGGAAATGCCCTGTGACAGAACTCCACCCATGCTGGAAGTAGACACCTCCAGACTTTCAGACATGGTGCTCAAAGTCTGTTGTTGGCCTTCCAATATATCACGTAATCGCTGGTGTGCCTCTTTTCCTGGCCGGGCCTCAGACGACCGCGTCTCTGTCCCACTCAGCAGAGCTAGGTGAGGACCTCGTCCTCCGGCAAGTCATCTACTGGGCTGTTCCTGCCACCAGTACCTGCTCCTGCTCACTGGTGCTGTGTGTTTCACCAGGTGTAGGCACCTCTAACTCACCAGCTATCCCAACCGGGATGCCAATCACTGCACATGTGTATGGAAGGGATGGAGCTCATGGTGGTGCTTCCTCAGGAGAGCTGTCCTGCTCCACGATGTCCTCTTCAGGAGCTTCTTGAGGAGGTTTATTGCTGCTGAGAAGGATCTAGAGGATAGGGAAAATATTTAGGATGGTTATGAGAGGCTGGACAGTCGCATGGGAAAGGCTTGACCACACTGGTTGAGGTTTTGAAGTTGGCTGAAGGTGCAATTGCTTGTGGTACATATAGGGGTACAAGCAGTCATCCTACTCAGAAAAGCCCCCAAGCTCGCCATCTCCAATGCTGCTTGCTTTTGCTATGCTACATGTTTCCAAAGCCTCCTGCTCCACCTGGGTGTTGGGCGGTCCTCCCATGGTCTTATTTCTTTCCCTGTTGTTGCGCAGGGTCTTCTCCTGCAGAGGGAGGATAAAGGAGTTATGAGTGACTACTGAGAAGGCAAGTTCACATGTGTGGGTTTTCTACATGTAGTGGAGAAGCAGAGAGGGGGAAGAAGCAATATGCTAGGAGAATGGGAAGGTAGTGAATGGGAAGTAAGTGGCTTGAGTGTGCATTGAGGATAGAGTCATGAGGGGAGGTGCTGGTTCTGCAATTGACACCAGGTGAGAAAAACATGCCGTTTGTGGAAGGAGTGAAGGCAGCAAGTAGCAGGTCAGTGTGTGTGAGGAGTGAGCATGAGAAGTGGTACAATGTGCCCTTGTGATTTTGTGGTGAGGTAAGTGATGCAGTGGTGGTCATTACTCCGAATGCTGAAGGAGGGAAGAGAGGGACTGTGACCAGGTACAAGAGATGGGGAAAGGAGAAGCTGTACTCACCTTTGCTGATTTTGCGAGGTCATTGAGCCTTTTCCTGCACTGGATCCAGATCCTTGGGGGTGACGCTCCTGCAGCACACTTCCTCTGCCACCTCTAACCAGGTTTTCTTTGAGAGGTTGTTGGGCATCTTCTTCCCACTTTGTGGGAAAAGTACATCCCTTTTTCCCTGACTACCGCCAGCAACACATCCAAGGAGACGTCAGAAAACCTTGGGACAACCTTTCCCCTCCTTTCAGCCATCTCTAACGTGCAGCACAATGATAATTAAAGATGGGAACAATGTTGAAATTCAGTGAATGCAATCTCCCATTAAGAGGTGTATTCGCCCTTTAAATATGCTGCCTCGGGACTCCCTGCAGAAATCATGCAGAAAAGGTGGGCGGGCACGATCAGCCAGCCCGCTGATCATATGAGAATGAGGCCCACCAGTTAAAACCATTGGGCCTTGTGCTGATGACATCATTGGGATGCACTGCCTGCCTTGCCCCACCCTCACATACTGATCCTGCACTCAGGTAAAATCGACCCCATTGCATCATGTGCATCAGTAAAAGGGGCCCAATAATAATGCAGAGGCGGGATCTGAGTGGGGTTGGGGGTTTATAGCGGGCCCGAAACACGGAAGATGGTGGGACGCGTAGGAATGTCCGATTTCAATAGGGAAACCTCATTACCATTTTACTTCTGGGTTTCGCGTCTCCAATGCAAGTGAGCAGGCGTGACGTGCACCCGCATGACGCAATTTCAACTCGACTATTTAATGGGCCAATGCACAGATGGAATTTGGAGGACTTGGGAGCATTTGTACAGAGACGAAAAAATTCAAACATGGAGTCAGGTCCGGTCAAAGGCTGCACCCTGTTCAATGTCGCATCACTCAATGTACTGCTCAGTGCAGGAAGGAGCAGGAAGGAGGTAATCTTCCCAATGGCAAGAAGAAACCTGCTGCTTTGACCAAGAAGGCGTGATTAGAAGTGGCTGAGGAGGTGAGCAGCAGGAGTATGTGCCCCGTACCTGGATCCAGTGCAGCAAAGGCTTTAATGACTCATAGGTCTGTCGTTCCCCCTTGCAGGAGAAGAGAGCACAAAATACAAGTGAGAGGGAGAGATCTGGAGGTGTTCCACCACAGATTATGCAACTGACATCTGCAGAGGAAGAGGCCATGGAGATAAGTCCCTGACCATCGGAGATGGAGAGACTGGGACTTCGCAGTTGCCTGGTGATAGAATTAAGTATCTCCGACCCACATCTCATACAAGACTAAGTCATGTTGACTTGATTTCAACTGGTGAAATATGATCACCTTAATTATGCAATTAATGTAGCAACATGTTTACATTCCCATTACTAAATCATATCCGTCTCTTCTCTCCTCCAGGGCCATCACGCGAAGATTAGCAGCCTGTGGCCCTTCCGGACAATATTTCCTCAGAGGAGCTGACTCCTTCTGAGGATCCACCGTCACAGGACACATGCTTACCAGGCACCAGTGCAGATACGAGCACTTTGGTGGGTCCCGTTGGACAGTTAGGTGGGTTTTCACGTGGTGAGTCACAGTTCACAAGTGAGCACAAGCAGAGAGTGGTGGTAGAAACAGCTGTGGAGAGTCCGTTTTGGAGGGCGTACTCCACTCCAAACTCTGCTCAGCTGGACATAGATGCTGAACCCCAGGGGCCATCAATGAAACGGAGATTGATTGAAGTACAGCAGCAAATTTGCGAGCTGCTGGCCGTGGTGCCAGGCACACTGTCCACAATAGAACAGAGGATGGAGGAGTCCAGCTCGAACATTTGTGGATTGATGTCGCAGGCCATTGCAAGGATGTCTTCCATCGATAGGCTGGCTTCCTCCACAGAACTTCAATCACGGCAATTGAATCAGTCCATGCAGGCCCTGACCATGGCTGTGAAGACTATGGATGCTAACATGTCTGCCGCTTTAAACAGGATGACAGATACCTTAGCTGTGGCCTTACAAGGCATCACTGATCTGCTCCAAGCAGCTCCCCAGAAAAGCGGTGGTGATGATGTGCTGCTGTCCCACAAGAGGGATGATGGCGAAAGGGAACATGGAAGTGGGGACTCCACTCAAAGTGCTCCCACATCCTACCCATTCCCCCCCCCACCTCAGTCAGTACCTGACATTCTGCCTCCTCTCCTGATGGCTGAGTCTGCCCCTGCACAGTTGTAGGTCGAGCAGTTTTTTGAGGGGCCCACACGGGCTCCAACATCCAGAGGTTGTTGGCCGCGAGCATCTCAGAAGTCAGCGCAAGGATCAGAGCAGCCTATCACTATCTCTGCTGAAGCCACAAGAGCAGAAGAGAAAGGAAGAGAAAAGCTTTCTAGTTCACGGAGGGTTTGCACATGGGTGTTTATGAAATTGTTGTGTTATTAAATTTCATTTATTTATTTACATAAAATGTATTAATTTGCACCACTTTCCCGTGTTCACCATTCTTGCTTGCAGTGTGTCAACTCGGGTTTTCAGTTGCTTGGTGATGAATGTAAAGACATGAATTGACTGAGACCAATTGGTGCATGTGCAGTGGGTGG
Source organism: Heptranchias perlo (assembly GCF_035084215.1). Classification (NCBI taxonomy): domain Eukaryota; kingdom Metazoa; phylum Chordata; class Chondrichthyes; order Hexanchiformes; family Hexanchidae; genus Heptranchias; species Heptranchias perlo. The sequence continues at coordinate 30,644,031 of NC_090334.1, read as the reverse complement.
ATGGTTGGTTACAGGACTGCTTTGTGTCAGTGGGTGTGGAGGGGGGTGGGGGGTGGGGGGAGGAGGCAGGGGATGTGATAGATACTTTGGTCCAGTGTTCGTGACTAACTGAACCTTCGAGCTATTAGGGCATCCCTGGCATCCCGAGCAGCAATGTGAGCGGCTGGTCTGGCGTTGGGTGCCCCATCTTCACCTTCCTCCTCCTCTCCAGATGAAGAGTGCTGAGCAGCATGTTCCTCCTCCACCTCTAGTCCTCGCTGCTGCGCTCTGTTGTGCAGAACGCAGCCCGCCACAATTATCCTAGAGACCCTTGCTGGCGAGTACAGAAGGGTGCCTCCAGTCCTGTCCAGGCACCTGAAGCGCATCTTGAGCATGCCGATGGCTTGCTCAATGATACATCTGGTTGTCATATGGCTGGCATTGTAGCACTCTTGGGGTTCATTGGTGGGGTTCCTCAGAAGTGTCGTCAGCCAGGTTTGAAGGATTATCCTTTGATACCTAGCAGTCACCCCTTAAGGGTGGTTCCAGGTACAAAGATGTCTGGGATGTTGGACTGCCGCAGTATGAAAACATCATGGCAACTCCCAGGGAATCAGGCGCAGACCTGCATGAACCTCTTCTTGTGGTCGCACACCAGCTGAATATTGATGGAATTAAATCCCTTGCAGTTGACGAATACTCCTGGTTGATCAGGTGGTGCTCAGATTGCCACATGTGTGCAATTGATGGCACCCTGTTCCTATGGGAAGCCAGCCAGAAACACAAATCCGAGTGCTCACTCATTCTGGCTATTGTCATCACAGGGGAAATTTACATACCTTCCAGCCTTGGCAAACAATCCATCCATACCTGCCTTATGCATTTATGTGCAGCCAACTGGGAACCCTCGATATGTCTCTGGTAGTGCCCTGGAAGGAACCAGAGGCAATAAAGTTGAGGAGGTGGTGACATTCACAACTACTGGTAATGCCTGGCCACCAGGTCCAGCAACAAGCAGCTCTTCTTCTAGGAGGCTGCAGATGTCTGCCACCACCTGACGTAACAATCTCAGCCTCCGGAAGCACTGCTCTTCCGACAAGTCAAGGAAACTGAGCCTCTGTCTGTACACTCTGTTACGTGGGTAGTGCCTCCTGCGAACTCGACCCCTTTGTTGCTCCCTTCTCTGCTGGCCACTTGCAGCTCCCTAATTGCTGATAATGCTAATTGTCTTCCTCGTCAGAAGTCCAATCTAAAACAGCCACGGTAGTACTCATTGTGATGTTTTCCGTGTCAACGCCTCCAAACTGTAACAATAAGTCTGTATTTGCCTTTCAGCAAACTGTTCTGAGAAAGCAGCTGTGAACTATCCCCAAGATGTGCCACTCAATCTCGCCTCTATATTACTGCTGAATTTCCCGAGCCCCGGGAAACCCGCGCAGGAGGTGTTAATTTCAAATCACTGCCAAAATCTCATGAAAGGATCCTCATTAACATATTATAATCACTGACCCGCCTCTCCAGAGCGGATTACTCGGCTGCACCCAAACCTACCTCGGTTAAAATGGAAGTAGGCGTGTTCACGGCGGGTTAGGGTCGGGTTACAGATTTTTTGCAATTTTAACTCCCCCCCCCCCCCCCGCCACCCTCTCCTGCCCACCTGGGGGGAGGAGGGGTGTTAAAATTCCCCCTAAGGTCTTTGATCTCTGGGTTGAGTTAAAAATCGAACCTTGGCTGCAGAAGAGAAAGAGGATGCCTCGAAGTGACTGAACTGCACGAGTACCTTGGGGATTTACCACTACATGCTCCATTTTGACCAAAAATACCACAGGCATAAATTATTCAGGCACTACATTCATTTAACTAGGTCTAATTGAAGGAATGTTAAATTTTCCATATTGTGGAATAGATTGCAGACCATTTTGAGAGTTTTCTCTGATGGTGTGATAGCTCAATACTTTTGTGAGAAAATATAAATTGAAATGGCCTGCCTGCCCCATAATCTATTTCCAGCCAGTATCATAGAACTAGGTAAATGGTGCCATGGCAACTGTTGAAGTTAGTTCGTCTCCTGATCAAACTGCATGTTACCGCATTGAGAATTCCTGAGCAGCTTTTGAATTCAGAAAGCTATAAGAGAGGCTTTCTGCAGTCCGTAAACATATTGTAATGAGCCTGTACAGAATTTATCAGAGACTTAGAATTTTGTTAGCGTAATCATTTTCCATGTAAATTTTAACATCTAAAATAATGTGAGCTACAATAATTAATCAGCCTGAATTCAAAGTATGACACATAGATTTTTAGGACACGTTGATGACATTTACCAGCCAATCAAATTTCATCATCTTCCTCCATGACAACAGATGCTGACCTTTACAGCTTCCTATTGAGCCTTCATGCATTACCTGCAGAAATTAACATTAACTGTTCCACACTGCTATTAATGTCATCTGGGAATAGAGATTCATGAATTCATTTATTATGCAGACTAGAGACCCATTTTACACTCTTAGCACAGGAGGGTTGCTCCTAAGAGCTGGTATTTTTGGAAGCTGGCTGAACTACCTCTGTGGTTGAGGGATGGCTGCAAGCGACGGAATTGGAAATGTCACTGGGAACAATGAAAGATGACTGAGGACATCTTCAAGGAGAAACCTTGAGGCTGATCGTTCGTGATTTGCACAGACGTTGTGCAAGAATGGACCAAATGGCTGCCTTGAAATATTTGAACAAGTAGCAGAACACTTAAAGAAAAGGTATTAATTCCCAGCTGGTATTCACATTTGCTCAAGAATAAAAGTTAAAATCTATTAGCTTTGTTGTGGGTGAAAATAAAGCAGACCTTATTCCACCGATTATACCTAACATCTGGTCCTAAGTTGCGAAATGGAGGTCCGAAATTTCCTTGGAACCTGCAACGGCGTAAGTATGGTGTAATGCCAATTTTCGGCACAAAAGATCGAGGAAATTTGCAAATAAGTGACTTACGCTAGTTTTTACACTATGTCCGGATTTCCTCGATCTTTCATTTAGTGGAATCTCTGCTAAATCCCTCTGCTGCTCATTAACATAGCTCCACCACCATGCAAAGACCAGAGAGCAAGAGTTTCTGAATGGGCTGTAAATTTTCGCCCAAAATTTTAGCTGGTGTTTTATGGTGAATTTTTTTAAAACTTTAGAAGAAATTTCTCCTCACTAAAATCTACACTGTATTTTCTTTATTTTTACAGCAACAGAACGAGTGATATTATTGGCCCGTAAATTGCTCTATCGCCTATTCGACTTAAACAACGTACAAACTTACCGCAGTCTTTACTGGCTGCACTTCCTCTAATAGGAAGTGGAGAAGAGCCCAGCGTTAGATCCAGCGAAGCGAGGACCCATGGGAGAAGCGAGAGGATCACTCTCTCCCCTCAACCAATCAGACTGCAGCTTTTTTGACAAGCTGCGAACATTTTCTGCATGCTGGAACATAAAATCCAGGAAGTGAAAGGTACAACATTAAAATCATTTGTAAAAACAGTTCTAGCAAAAAAAAGAGGTTAAGAAATATCAAATTAAATAACAGACAAAAGGAAAAAGTAAAAGTAGAATGTTTTAAATTTTTTAATTTAAAAACATTTTTTATTTATTTATTTTTTAATGACCTAAAACTAATAAAATCAGGAGTAATGAGATGTCACATTTTTAAAAATTAATTTTTAGTTGTTTGGTGCTCATTAAGACTTATCATGCTGTTAAAACTTATGGTATATTTAAACATACCTGTTTTGTGGCGATGTTACATAGTTTCCAGCTGAGCAGGAGAGCAAGTTGGTGCTGGTCCATTGATTCTGTTGATTGCAGCCGGTAATATCCCTTTCCCTCAAACCTGTCATATTGCCAGTGAACAAGGAAGAGCAAGTTCCTGATTTCAGCGTTTGGCTGCGCATGTGCGGACCTGGAACTTGCTCTTTTATTTGGCCACGAACAACGGTGAGGGCTGTTGAGCTCACTGTTCCTTTTAAAGCAATTTCTGGCCCTTTAAAAAGTGAAAAAGTTTCTTGATTTCATTTTCGTAAATATGCTGCGCCTATTGTGCATAAATGATGGTATGATGGCTTCAAACTTTAATTTTAATTTACATAAAGAGGGACTTGAAGAAGGAACACGGAGCAAGTTCCGCACTTCCTCGGACCCCGATTGTTTACATTGATTTCTGCTTGTTTATGGCAGTTTTTACTTTCCGGTGTTTGAGAATTAGATTCTCAGGATATTTCAGCAAGATTGCATTGAAACTGGTGTAAATTTTGGTATAACTTGACGGTTTGAGGAAATCCTGGATGTTTGTATTTAACAGTGGCCCATTATTACACTTGCTTATAATTTGAAGATTTGCAGTTTAGGCACAGCACTGTTTATAAAGTCAGAGTCGGAACACGACAGCTCCCAAAAGATGCTGGGCGCCAAATTCTGACAGCACCATTACACTGTTGGAACGGAGGCGGAGTTGAAATTCTGTCTGCCTTGAGGTCGTGGCATTGACCCTCCCATAAATTGTGTGGTCAGCTACTTTAAATGCTGAGAGACATACATCCTGCAATGTCTCAGGTACACCAGGGTGAGAGGAGGCAAAGAAAATGATGAAGAAGGTATAAGGTCCCAAATTGGCACCCATTGGCTGGCAGGGGACTGGATAATATCTGGGATGGGTTGGAAGGGAGGCGGTGAGGATACCTGGGAGGGGGTGGGAGGGAGGCGGTGAGGATACCTGGGAGGGGGTGGGAGGGAGGCGGTGAGGATACCTGGGAGGGGGTGGGAGGGAGGCGGTGAGGATACCTGGGAGGGGGTGAGAGGGAGGGGGTGAGTGTACCTGGGAGGGGGTGAGAGGGAGGCGGTGAGGATACCTGGGAGGGGGTGGGAGGGAGGCGGTGAGTGTACCTGGGAGGGGGTGGGAGGGAGGCGGTGAGGATACCTGGGAGGGGGTGGGAGGGAGGCGGTGAGGATACCTGGGAGGGGGTGAGAGGGAGGGGGTGAGTGTACCTGGGAGGGGGTGAGAGGGAGGCGGTGAGGATACCTGGGAGGGGGTGGGAGGGAGGCGGTGAGGATACCTGGGAGGGGGTGAGAGGGAGGCAGTGAGGATACCTGGGAGGGGGTGGGAGGGAGGCGGTGAGGATACCTGGGAGGGGGTGGGAGGGAGGCGGTGAGGATACCTGGGAGGGGGTGAGAGGGAGGGGGTGAGTGTACCTGGGAGGGGGTGAGAGGGAGGCGGTGAGGATACATGGGAGGGGGTGGGAGGGAGGCGGTGAGGATACCTGGGAGGGGGTGAGAGGGAGGCGGTGAGTGTACCTGGGAGGGGGTGAGAGGGAGGCGGTGAGTGTACCTGGGAGGGGGTGAGAGGGAGGCGGTGAGGATACCTGGGAGGGGGTGGGAGGGAGGCGGTGAGGATACCTGGGAGGGGGTGAGGGGGAGGCGGTGAGTGTACCTGGGAGGGGGTGAGAGGGAGGCGGTGAGGATACCTGGGAGGGGGTGAGAGGGAGGCGGTGAGGATACCTGGGAGGGGGTGAGAGGGAGGCGGTGAGGATACCTGGGAGGGGGTGGGAGGGAGGCGGTGAGGATACCTGGGAGGGGGTGGGAGGGAGGCGGTGAGTGTACCTGGGAGGGGGTGGGAGGGAGGCGGTGAGGATACCTGGGAGGGGGTGAGAGGGAGGCGGTGAGTGTACCTGGGAGGGGGTGAGAGGGAGGTGGTGAGGATACCTGGGAGGGGGTGAGAGGGAGGCGGTGAATGTACCTGGGAGGGGGTGAGAGGGAGGTGGTGAGGATACCTGGGAGGGGGTGAGAGGGAGGCGGTGAGGATACCTGGGAGGGGGTGGGAGGGAGGCGGTGAGGATACCTGGGAGGGGGTGAGAGGGAGGCGGTGAGTGTACCTGGGAGGGGGTGAGAGGGAGGCGGTGAGGATACCTGGGAGGGGGTGAGAGGGAGGGGGTGAGTGTACCTGGGAGGGTGTGAGAGGGAGGCGGTGAGGATACCTGGGAGGGGGTGAGAGGGAGGGGGTGAGTGTACCTGGGAGGGTGTGAGAGGGAGGCGGTGAGGATACCTGGGAGGGGGTGAGAGGGAGGGGGTGAGTGTACCTGGGAGGGTGTGAGAGGGAGGCGGTGAGGATACCTGGGAGGGGGTGAGAGGGAGGGGGTGAGTGTACCTGGGAGGGGGTGAGAGGGAGGCGGTGTGGATACCTGGGAGGGTGTGAGAGGGAGGCGGTGAGGATACCTGGGAGGGGGTGGGAGGGAGGCGGTGAGGATACCTGGGAGGGGGTGAGAGGGAGGCGGTGAGTGTACCTGGGAGGGGGTGAGAGGGAGGCGGTGAGGATACCTGGGAGGGGGTGAGAGGGAGGCGGTGAGGATACCTGGGAGGGGGTGAGAGGGAGGCGGTGAGGATACCTGGGAGGGGGTGAGAGGGCGGCGGTGAGTGTACCTGGGAGGGGGTGAGAGGGAGGCGGTGAGGATACCTGGGAGGGGGTGGGAGGGAGGCGGTGAGGATACCTGGGAGGGGGTGAGAGGGAGGGGGTGAGTGTACCTGGGAGGGGGTGAGAGGGAGGCGGTGAGTGTACCTGGGAGGGGGTGAGAGGGAGGCGGTGAGTGTACCTGGGAGGGGGTGAGGGGGAGGCGGTGAGGATACCTGGGAGGGGGTGAGAGGGAGGCGGTGAGTGTACCTGGGAGGAGGTGAGAGGGAGGCGGTGAGTGTACCTGGGAGGGGGTGAGAGGGAGGCGGTGAGGATACCTGGGAGGGGGTGAGAGGGAGGCGGTGAGTGTACCTGGGAGGGGGTGAGAGGGAGGTGGTGAGTGTACCTGGGAGGGGGTGAGAGGGAGGCGGTTAGTGTACCTGGGAGGGGGTGAGAGGGAGGCGGTGAGTGTACCTGGGCGGGGGTGAGAGGGAGGCGGTGAGTGTACCTGGGCGGGGGTGAGAGGGAGGCGGTGAGGATACCTGGGAGGATGTGGGAGGGAGGCGGTGAGTGTACCTGGGCGGGGGTGAGAGGGAGGCGGTGAGGATACCTGGGAGGGGGTGAGAGGGAGGCGGTGAGTGTACCTGGGAGGGGGTGAGAGGGAGGTGGTGAGTGTACCTGGGAGGGGGTGAGAGGGAGGCGGTTAGTGTACCTGGGAGGGGGTGAGAGGGAGGCGGTGAGTGTACCTGGGCGGGGGTGAGAGGGAGGGGGTGAGGATACCTGGGAGGGGGTGAGCGGGAGGCGGTGAGTGTACCTGGGCGGGGGTGAGAGGGAGGCGGTGAGGATACCTGGGAGGGGGTGAGAGGGAGGCGGTGAGTGTACCTGGGAGGGGGTGAGAGGGAGGTGGTGAGTGTACCTGGGAGGGGGTGAGAGGGAGGCGGTTAGTGTACCTGGGAGGGGGTGAGAGGGAGGCGGTGAGTGTACCTGGGCGGGGGTGAGAGGGAGGGGGTGAGGATACCTGGGAGGGGGTGAGCGGGAGGCGGTGAGTGTACCTGGGAGGGTGTGAGAGGGAGGCGGTGAGGATACCTGGGAGGGGGTGAGAGGGAGGGGGTGAGTGTACCTGTGAGGGTGTGAGAGGGAGGCGGTGAGGATACCTGGGAGGGGGTGAGAGGGAGGGGGTGAGTGTACCTGGGAGGGTGTGAGAGGGAGGCGGTGAGGATACCTGGGAGGGGGTGAGAGGGAGGGGGTGAGTGTACCTGGGAGGGGGTGAGAGGGAGGCGGTGAGGATACCTGGGAGGGTGTGAGAGGGAGGCGGTGAGGATACCTGGGAGGGTGTGAGAGGGAGGCGGTGAGGATACCTGGGAGGGGGTGGGAGGGAGGCGGTGAGGATACCTGGGAGGGGGTGAGAGGGAGGCGGTGAGTGTACCTGGGAGGGGGTGAGAGGGAGGCGGTGAGGATACCTGGGAGGGGGTGAGAGGGAGGCGGTGAGGATACCTGGGAGGGGGTGAGAGGGAGGCGGTGAGGATACCTGGGAGGGGGTGAGAGGGCGGCGGTGAGTGTACCTGGGAGGGGGTGAGAGGGAGGCGGTGAGGATACCTGGGAGGGGGTGGGAGGGAGGCGGTGAGGATACCTGGGAGGGGGTGAGAGGGAGGGGGTGAGTGTACCTGGGAGGGGGTGAGAGGGAGGCGGTGAGTGTACCTGGGAGGGGGTGAGAGGGAGGTGGTGAGTGTACCTGGGAGGGGGTGAGAGGGAGGCGGTGAGTGTACCTGGGAGGGGGTGAGAGGGAGGGGGTGAGTGTACCTGGGAGGGGGTGAGAGGGAGGCGGTGAGTGTACCTGGGAGGGGGTGAGAGGGAGGCGGTGAGTGTACCTGGGAGGGGGTGAGAGGGAGGGGGTGAGTGTACCTGGGAGGGGGTGAGAGGGAGGCGGTGAGTGTACCTGGGAGGGGGTGAGAGGGAGGTGGTGAGTGTACCTGGGAGGGGGTGAGAGGGAGGCGGTGAGTGTACCTGGGAGGGGGTGAGAGGGAGGCGGTGAGTGTACCTGGGAGGGGGTGAGAGGGAGGCGGTGAGTGTACCTGGGTGGGGGTGAGAGGGAGGCGGTGAGTGTACCTGGGAGGGGGTGAGAGGGAGGCGGTGAGGATACCTGGGAGGGGGTGAGAGGGAGGCGATGAGTGTACCTGGGAGGGGGTGAGAGGGAGGCGGTGAGGATACCTGGGAGGGGGTGAGAGGGAGGCGGTGCGTGTACCTGGGAGGGGGTGAGAGGGAGGCGGTGAGGATACCTGGGAGGGGGTGAGAGGGAGGCGATGAGGATACCTGGGAGGGGGTGAGAGGGAGGCGGTGAGTGTACCTGGGAGGGGGTAAGAGGGAGGCGGTGAGTGTACCTGGGAGGGGGTGAGGGGGAGGCGGTGAGGATACCTGGGAGGGGGTGAGAGGGAGGCGGTGAGTGTACCTGGGAGGAGGTGAGAGGGAGGCGGTGAGTGTACCTGGGAGGGGGTGAGAGGGAGGCGGTGAGGATACCTGGGAGGGGGTGAGAGGGAGGCGGTGAGTGTACCTGGGAGGGGGTGAGAGGGAGGTGGTGAGTGTACCTGGGAGGGGGTGAGAGGGAGGCGGTTAGTGTACCTGGGAGGGGGTGAGAGGGAGGCGGTGAGTGTACCTGGGCGGGGGTGAGAGGGAGGCGGTGAGTGTACCTGGGCGGGGGTGAGAGGGAGGCGGTGAGGATACCTGGGAGGGTGTGGGAGGGAGGCGGTGAGTGTACCTGGGCGGGGGTGAGAGGGAGGCGGTGAGGATACCTGGGAGGGGGTGAGAGGGAGGCGGTGAGTGTACCTGGGAGGGGGTGAGAGGGAGGTGGTGAGTGTACCTGGGAGGGGATGAGAGGGAGGCGGTTAGTGTACCTGGGAGGGGGTGAGAGGGAGGCGGTGAGTGTACCTGGGCGGGGGTGAGAGGGAGGGGGTGAGGATACCTGGGAGGGGGTGAGCGGGAGGCGGTGAGTGTACCTGGGAGGGGGTGAGAGGGAGGCGGTGAGGATACCTGGGAGGGGGTGAGAGGGAGGGGGTGAGGATACCTGGGAGGGGGTGAGCGGGAGGCGGTGAGTGTACCTGGGAGGGGGTGAGAGGGAGGCGGTGAGGATACCTGGGAGGGGGTGAGAGGGAGGCGGTGAGTGTACCTGGGAGGGGGTGAGAGGGAGGCGGTGAGTGTACCTGGGAGGGGGTGAGAGGGAGGCGGTGAGTGTACCTGGGAGGGGGTGAGAGGGAGGCGGTGAGGATACCTGGGAGGGGGTGAGAGGGAGGCGGTGAGTGTACCTGGGAGGGGGTGAGAGGGAGGCGGTGAGTGTACCTGGGAGGGGGTGAGAGGGAGGCGGTGAGGATACCTGGGAGGGGGTGAGAGGGAGGCGGTGAGTGTATCTGGGAGGGGGTGAGAGGGAGGCGGTGAGAATACCTGGGAGGGGGTGAGAGGGAGGCGGTGAGTGTACCTGGGAGGGGGTGAGAGGGAGGTGGTGAGTGTACCTGGGAGGAGGTGAGAGGGAGGCGGTGAGTGTACCTGGGAGGGGGTGAGAGGGAGGCGGTGAGTGTCCCTGGGAGGGGGTGAGAGGGAGGCGGTGAGGATACCTGGGAGGGGGTGAGGGCGAGGCGGTGAGGATACCTGGGAGGGGGTGAGGGGGAGGCGGTGAGTGTACCTGGGAGGGGGTGAGAGGGAGGCGGTGAGGATACCTGGGAGGGGGTGAGAGGGAGGTGGTGAGTGTACCTGGGAGGGGGTGAGAGGGAGGCGGTGAGTGTACCTGGGAGGGGGTGAGAGGGAGGCGGTGAGTGTACCTGGGAGGGGGTGAGAGGGAGGCGGTGAGGATACCTGGGAGGGGGTGAGAGGGAGGCGGTGAGTGTACCTGGGAGGGGGTGAGAGGGAGGCGGTGAGGATACCTGGGAGGGGGTGGGAGGGAGGCGGTGAGTGTACCTGGGAGGGGGTGAGGGGGAGGCGGTGAGTGTACCTGGGAGGGGGTGAGAGGGAGGTGGTGAGGATACCTGGGAGGGGGTGAGAGGGAGGCGGTGAGTGTACCTGGGAGGGGGTGAGAGGGAGGCGGTGAGTGTACCTGGGAGGGGGTGAGAGGGAGGTGGTGAGGATACCTGGGAGGGGGTGAGAGGGAGGTGGTGAGGATACCTGGGAGGGGGTGAGAGGGAGGCGGTGAATGTACCTGGGAGGGGGTGAGAGGGAGGTGGTGAGGATACCTGGGGGGGGGGTGAGAGGGAGGCGGTGAGTGTACCTGGGAGGGGGTGAGAGGGAGGCGGTGAGTGTACCTGGGAGGGGGTGAGAGGGAGGCGGTGAGGATACCTGGGAGGGGGTGAGAGGGAGGCGGTGAGGATACCTGGGAGGGGGTGAGAGGGAGGCGGTGAGGATACCTGGGAGGGGGTGAGAGGGAGGCGGTGAGTGTACCTGGGAGGGGGTGAGAGGGAGGCGGTGAGTGTACCTGGGCGGGGGTGAGAGAGAGGCGGTGAGTGTACCTGGGAGGGGGTGAGAGGGAGGCGGTGAGTGTACCTGGGAGGGGGTGAGAGGGAGGCGGTGAGTGTCCCTGGGAGGGGGTGAGAGAGAGGCGGTGAGTGTCCCTGGGAGGGGGTGAGAGGGAGGCGGTGAGTGTACCTGGGAGGGGGTGAGAGGGAGGCGGTGAGTGTACCTGGGAGGGGGTGAGAGGGAGGCGGTGATGATACCTGGGAGGGGGTGAGAGGGAGGCGGTGAGTGTACCTGGGAGGGGGTGAGAGGGAGGCGGTGAGTGTACCTGGGCGGGGGTGAGAGAGAGGCGGTGAGTGTCCCTGGGAGGGGGTGAGAGGGAGGCGGTGAGTGTACCTGGGAGGGGGTGAGAGGGAGGCGGTGAGTGTCCCTGGGAGGGGGTGAGAGGGAGGCGGTGAGGATACCTGGGAGGGGGTGAGAGGGAGGCGGTGAGTGTCCCTGGGAGGGGGTGAGAGGGAGGCGATGAGTGTACCTGGGAGGGGGTGAGAGGGAGGCGGTGAGTGTACCTGGGAGGGGGTGAGAGGGAGGCGGTGAGTGTACCTGGGAGGGGGTGAGAGAGAGGCGGTGAGTGTCCCTGGGAGGGGGTGAGAGGGAGGCGGTGAGTGTACCTGGGAGGGGGTGAGAGGGAGGCGGTGAGTGTACCTGGGAGGGGGTGAGAGGGAGGCGGTGAGTGTACCTGGGAGGGGGTGAGAGGGAGGCGGTGAGGATACCTGGGAGGGGGTGAGAGGGAGGCGGTGAGTGTACCTGGGAGGGGGTGAGAGGGAGGCGGTGAGGATACCTGGGAGGGGGTGAGAGGGAGGCGGTGAGTCTACCTGGGAGGGGGTGAGAGGGAGGCGGTGAGTGTACCTGGGAGGGGGTGAGGGGGAGGCGGTGAGTGTACCTGGGAGGGGGTGAGAGGGAGGCGGTGAGGATACCTGGGAGGGGGTGAGAGGGAGGCGGTGAGTGTACCTGGGAGGGGGTGAGAGGGAGGCGGTGAGGGTACCTGGGGGGGGGGTGAGAGGGAGGCGGTGAGGATACCTGGGGGGAGGTGAGAGGGAGGCGATGAGTGTACCTGGGAGGGGGTGAGAGGGAGGGGGTGAGGATACCTGGGAGGGGGTGAGAGGGAGGCGGTGAGTGTACCTGGGAGGGGGTGAGGGGGAGGTGGTGAGGATACCTGGGAGGGGGTGAGAGGGAGGTGGTGAGGATACCTGGGAGGGGGTGAGAGGGAGGCGGTGAATGTACCTGGGAGGGGGTGAGAGGGAGGTGGTGAGGATACCTGGGGGGGGGTGAGAGGGAGGCGGTGAGTGTACCTGGGAGGGGGTGAGAGGGAGGCGGTGAGTGTACCTGGGAGGGGGTGAGAGGGAGGTGGTGAGGATACCTGGGAGGGGGTGAGAGGGAGGTGGTGAGGATACCTGGGAGGGGGTGAGAGGGAGGCGGTGAATGTACCTGGGAGGGGGTGAGAGGGAGGTGGTGAGGATACCTGGGGGGGGGTGAGAGGGAGGCGGTGAGTGTACCTGGGAGGGGGTGAGAGGGAGGCGGTGAGTGTACCTGGGAGGGGGTGAGAGGGAGGCGGTGAGGATACCTGGGAGGGGGTGAGAGGGAGGCGGTGAGGATACCTGGGAGGGGGTGAGAGGGAGGCGGTGAGGATACCTGGGAGGGGGTGAGAGGGAGGCGGTGAGTGTACCTGGGAGGGGGTGAGAGGGAGGCGGTGATGATACCTGGGAGGGGGTGAGAGGGAGGCGGTGAGTGTACCTGGGAGGGGGTGAGAGGGAGGCGGTGTGTGTACCTGGGCGGGGGTGAGAGAGAGGCGGTGAGTGTCCCTGGGAGGGGGTGAGAGGGAGGCGGTGAGTGTACCTGGGAGGGGGTGAGAGGGAGGCGGTGAGTGTACCTGGGAGGGGGTGAGAGGGAGGTGGTGAGTGTACCTGGGAGAGGGTGAGAGGGAGGCGGTGAGGATACCTGGGAGGGGGTGAGAGGGAGGCGATGAGTGTACCTGGGAGGGGGTGAGAGGGAGGCGGTGAGGATACCTGGGAGGGGGTGAGAGGGAGGCGGTGAGTGTACCTGGGCGGGGGTGAGAGAGAGGCGGTGAGTGTCCCTGGGAGGGGGTGAGAGGGAGGCGGTGAGTGTACCTGGGAGGGGGTGAGAGGGAGGCGGTGAGTGTCCCTGGGAGGGGGTGAGAGGGAGGCGGTGAGGATACCTGGGAGGGGGTGAGAGGGAGGCGGTGAGTGTCCCTGGGAGGGGGTGAGAGGGAGGCGATGAGTGTACCTGGGAGGGGGTGAGAGGGAGGCGGTGAGTGTACCTGGGAGGGGGTGAGAGGGAGGCGGTGAGTGTACCTGGGAGGGGGTGAGAGAGAGGCGGTGAGTGTCCCTGGGAGGGGGTGAGAGGGAGGCGGTGAGTGTACCTGGGAGGGGGTGAGAGGGAGGCGGTGAGTGTACCTGGGAGGGGGTGAGAGGGAGGCGGTGAGTGTACCTGGGAGGGGGTGAGAGGGAGGCGGTGAGGATACCTGGGAGGGGGTGAGAGGGAGGCGGTGAGTGTACCTGGGAGGGGGTGAGAGGGAGGCGGTGAGGATACCTGGGAGGGGGTGAGAGGGAGGCGGTGAGTCTACCTGGGAGGGGGTGAGAGGGAGGCGGTGAGTGTACCTGGGAGGGGGTGAGGGGGAGGCGGTGAGTGTACCTGGGAGGGGGTGAGAGGGAGGCGGTGAGGATACCTGGGAGGGGGTGAGAGGGAGGCGGTGAGTGTACCTGGGAGGGGGTGAGAGGGAGGCGGTGAGGGTACCTGGGGGGGGGGTGAGAGGGAGGCGGTGAGGATACCTGGGGGGAGGTGAGAGGGAGGCGATGAGTGTACCTGGGAGGGGGTGAGAGGGAGGGGGTGAGGATACCTGGGAGGGGGTGAGAGGGAGGCGGTGAGTGTACCTGGGAGGGGGTGAGGGGGAGGTGGTGAGGATACCTGGGAGGGGGTGAGAGGGAGGTGGTGAGGATACCTGGGATGGGGTGAGAGGGAGGCGGTGAATGTACCTGGGAGGGGGTGAGAGGGAGGTGGTGAGGATACCTGGGGGGGGGTGAGAGGGAGGCGGTGAGTGTACCTGGGAGGGGGTGAGAGGGAGGCGGTGAGTGTACCTGGGAGGGGGTGAGAGGGAGGTGGTGAGGATACCTGGGAGGGGGTGAGAGGGAGGTGGTGAGGATACCTGGGAGGGGGTGAGAGGGAGGCGGTGAATGTACCTGGGAGGGGGTGAGAGGGAGGTGGTGAGGATACCTGGGGGGGGGTGAGAGGGAGGCGGTGAGTGTACCTGGGAGGGGGTGAGAGGGAGGCGGTGAGTGTACCTGGGAGGGGGTGAGAGGGAGGCGGTGAGGATACCTGGGAGGGGGTGAGAGGGAGGCGGTGAGGATACCTGGGAGGGGGTGAGAGGGAGGCGGTGAGGATACCTGGGAGGGGGTGAGAGGGAGGCGGTGAGTGTACCTGGGAGGGGGTGAGAGGGAGGCGGTGATGATACCTGGGAGGGGGTGAGAGGGAGGCGGTGAGTGTACCTGGGAGGGGGTGAGAGGGAGGCGGTGTGTGTACCTGGGCGGGGGTGAGAGAGAGGCGGTGAGTGTCCCTGGGAGGGGGTGAGAGGGAGGCGGTGAGTGTACCTGGGAGGGGGTGAGAGGGAGGCGGTGAGTGTACCTGGGAGGGGGTGAGAGGGAGGTGGTGAGTGTACCTGGGAGGGGGTGAGAGGGAGGCGGTGAGGATACCTGGGAGGGGGTGAGAGGGAGGCGATGAGTGTACCTGGGAGGGGGTGAGAGGGAGGCGGTGAGGATACCTGGGAGGGGGTGAGAGGGAGGCGGTGAGTGTACCTGGGAGGGGGTGAGAGGGAGGCGGTGAGTGTACCTGGGCGGGGGTGAGAGTGAGGCGGTGAGTGTCCCTGGGAGGGGGTGAGAGGGAGGTGGTGAGTGTACCTGGGAGGGGGTGAGAGGGAGGCGGTGAGTGTACCTGGGAGGGGGTGAGAGGGAGGTGGTGAGTGTACCTGGGAGGGGGTGAGAGGGAGGCGGTGAGTGTACCTGGGAGGGGGTGAGAGGGAGGCGGTGAGTGTACCTGGGAGGGGGTGAGAGGGAGGCGGTGAGTGTCCCTGGGAGGGGGTGAGAGGGAGGCGGTGAGGGTACCTGGGAGGGGGTGAGAGGGAGGCGGTGAGTGTCCCTGGGAGGGGGTGAGAGGGAGGCGGTGAGTGTACCTGGGAGGGGGTGAGAGGGAGGCGGTGAGGGTACCTGGGAGGGGGTGAGAGGGAGGCGGTGAGGATACCTGGGAGGGGGTGAGAGGGAGGCGGTGAGTGTACCTGGGAGGGGGTGAGAGGGAGGCGGTGAGTGTACCTGGGAGGGGGTGAGAGGGAGGCGGTGAGTGTCCCTGGGAGGGGGTGAGAGGGAGGTGGTGAGTGTACCTGGAAGAAGTCGATGCAGAAACCGAGTGCAGCTTAAAATAGCCAATAGCAGCACTGGAGGATGGTGGATGGGAAAGATGGCAGCCAGATTGAAGAAACAAATGGCGACTTACCTTGGTTCCCGAAGCTGGCCGGAAGTCTCTTACCACCGTTTTTGGATGGGTCGCTGGCCAGATGCAAATGAGGCATGGGAGTTAAAATGGCCTGTGCCTCAAACTGGTGACTTCAGGCAGGTTTGACACTTGCCCGCCCAAAACCCGTTCCCAGTTGAAATCGCCCTCATCGATGCGGTAAGAAAACTCTGCTGTCAGAAATATAAACTAATGATGAACACACGCGTGATATTAAATAGCAATAACTAGTTGTATTGAGTATAAAGGGAGTCAGGCGCTTGGTTCCAGTGGATGCAATAGATTGAGACACCAATAAGATTATGCTCTGGGTGGATCAGAAGAATTAATATGATCAGTGTTTAGGGCTGATTTTAACTCTCTTTGCCCGATGTAAATGGGGCAGTAGTGGCCTCAAAATTGCAGTGCCGACTTTACCGCCCTATTTACGCTCTTGATCTGCCCGGCGCCATCTTGTGTGGGGTCCTGAAAAGGGTGGCCCATGCACCCGCCTGTTTCCAGTGGCAGCCTCACTGCAGTAGGTCAATCAGGGTCCTGTTATGTAGATAGGACCCCAAG